>NC_137833.1:14935659-14964659 GCF_963921795.1 Nannobrachium achirus | reverse complement strand
CATGTTTGGTCGGGTTGCCATGTTCAGTTGCAGTACCAGGGTTTTCACGGCAAAATGTTGTCAAATGTATTTTAAATGCATGAGGTAAGGCTTGAACAGGGGACTTCTGGAATGATAGACAAAGGCCTTACCAGGTGAGCTATGCACAGCTCTGCACAGTGAGATAATATTACTTTAAATGTTTGTTTTAGAGACAGAAGAATAATTTGCATACAACTTGCAATATTGATTGAATTATTAAAAACTATTAAAAATGCATGTTTCAATTTTTAAAAAATCCGATCTGACAGATCTTTAGATATTGGTCCAAAGTTCATGTAAAAAAAGTTCCGTGCACGTGACGCGAAAGTTCCGGAATAAAAGCGGGTTTAAGTGTTTTACGAACTGCTCCAAAAGGCGGAAAATCGAAGGGCGGAGCTTACTTAACAAAGACACAGATGTTTTCAGCTTGAGTCAAGGCACGCGTGTAAGCAAGTTGCATGTCTTCAAACGAAACGAGGCATGACTTATGCCCCTTTAAAGTTTGAGTTTTCAAACGCTTCGTATAGCGCCCCCCTTTGGCCAATTGGAGTAAGATTGCTTTCAGTGATATTTGGACTAATCCTCTACATATTTGCCAAATGCCATGAACGTGTCACTTTGCATGTATGATTTAGAGGCAGAAGAATAATTTGCATATAACTGCAACATTGAGTGAATTATTAAAAAATAATTTTTCGCTTTAAAGAAAATCCGCCTGAGTTTTCAGACCGTATTGGTCCAAAGTTCATGTAAAAAAAGTTTCGCGCACATTACGCGAAAATCCCAGGAGGAGATACATTTTTACTGTTTTTCATATAATTCAAAATTGTGGGAGAAGTAAAGGTCAGAGGTCAAAAGTCAGAGCGTAAAAGTTGTTCGGCATGAGGAGACGCATAAGTGTATACAGGTTCCATTGCTGTACCTGAAACAGGGCATGAGCTACACCAGTTCAAAGTTTGCACTTTCGAAGGCTTCCTACAGCGCCACCCTTTGGCCGATTGTTGCGAGCTTCGCGTTTTAGCCGTTTGGCATGGTCCTCTGCCATACTGCCATGAACGTGTCACTTTGCAGTATGATTTAGAGGCAGAAGAATAATTTGCATGAAACTGCATTATACGGTTAATTATTAAAAAATAATGTTTCGCTTTAAAGAAAATCCGGCTAACTTTTCAGACCGTATTGGTCCAAAGTTCATGTAAAAAAAGTTTCGCGCACGTTACGCGAAAATCCCAGGAGGAGATACATTTTTACTGTTTTTCATAGAATTCAAAATTGTGGGAGAGGTAAAGGTCAGAGGTCAAAAGTCAGAGCGTAAAAGTTGTTCGGCATGAGGAGACGCATAAGTGTATACAGGTTTCATTGCTGTACCTGAAACAGGGCATGAGCTACACCAGTTCAAAGTTTGCACTTTCGAAGGCTTCCTACAGCGCCACCCTTTGGCCGATTGTTGCGAGCTTCGCGTTTTAGCCGTTTGGCATAGTCCTCTGCCATACTGCCGAGTTTCGTAAAAAGCGACTGCACGGTCTAGCCGCTAGAGCAAAAGTGGCGGAATAATAATAATAATAATAATAATAGTGATGAAGTCCAATAACAATGAGTGGCCAAGGCATTGCCACTTCGTGGCCTTGGCCACTAATAATAATAGTGATGAAGTCCAATAACAATGAGTGGCCAAGGCATTGCCACTTCGTGGCCTTGGCCACTAATAATCATATACATGCAGGGATCAGATAACGTTTAGTTGACCTCCCTAGAGTCAAATAATGTTTGATGGGTGGAGTTTACCACATAAAACAACTCAATGGCCATCATAATGACACCGCAGGAGAGTGTTTATGGATTTATGTGTTCCTGTGAATGTCAATGATGGTCTCTCAAGCAAGACTGTTGGCTCACACAATTTCCAAATGGTTAGCCTTAAGACATTTTGGAACAGTTCTCTGGCTTGAGAGACTTTGTGAATGATACCTACCAAGATATCATCTGAAGCCACACATCCACCTGCTCGATACCAACAAAACAAACACATTATTTGTAGTCACTACAGCTAAGAGACCCTGGCCCTTGTTTCACTCTCACGCTGACTGAATTCACAACAGCAGCGGCAGCAGCAATTATTATCACTCCATTTTATCACAAAATAGCCACATCCGAGTATCCATTGTGTGACACCCTTGTTGCGCCCGTAGGTCGCAGATTAGTATGTGAACGGTCACAGCTTGTCTGTATGTATCTCTGTCTGTCTGTCTGTCTGTCTGTCTGTCTGTCACGCCTGACACTGTGGTTCTATGGGTTTGTCGCTCTGACATCATGCTCTGATGTCACTGTGATGTCAGGGGAACCACTCTTAACAGAATGGGTTTGTCGCTCTGAAATCACGCTCTGATGTCACACTAACAGAATCTCTTTTATGCCCATATATGGAGTTCCCTGATGTCATCAATATTAAGCCCATATCTAACAGGACTTCATATGGGAATGCCCATGGAGGCCACATACCACACTAACAAAATCCATATATGGCCAAGGCAGATGGCCAAGACAGCCCATATCTGTGTGGCTGGTTCTGGATCTCCATGTACTGTATGGGCATAAAAGGGTATGATGTCAGATGTCATAGACATAACCTGCCAAGATCACACATGTCACACAGGTCTTTTTTCTTTTTTACGCGGTGCATTTGAAACTACATTGCAGTGCACATCATGGGGTGATCACTGCTTGCCTCCTGTGAATTGTTTTATTTTTATTTTTGCTTATTTTCTGTTTATTTCGTTGCCGAGTGAGATCAGCGAGGTCAAATTGACGTGAGTGAGAGAAAAAAACCTGGGTGAAATGTGCCAATCTCAACAGGAAACATTGGTATATGGGTAACTGGTCCGATGTACATCACTGGCCAAATGGCCAAGAATTGGCGCGACCGAGGTTGCATGACGCATGTCGCCCTGAGGCATCTTACTAGTACTGTAAATAAGTGAGTCGAGCAAGGGCTCTGCTGCTCATCTTAAGGCACTTTCACATCTCTGCCTGGCAGAAGAGCTCACAGGCAGGGAGAAGTACAGACACTCAATGCTCGGCTCTGGCAACCTATAGTCCTTCATTTTGGGTAATTGATAGGCCAGGCAGTTGCTCAATCTTGATTTAACATTACAGCACAGAACTGCTGGTTTAAAACTTTGTCAGTAGCCTAATATTCATTACTTCCATACGGCATTCAGTTTCTGTTCATCTCAAGTCACTCAAGCTAGCATCAGCACGGTAAAGTTGAACTTTTCTTAACTTTTAATCCACTATTTGCTGGCTCCGCCTCCTGCCACAGTGTAGCAGCAGTCACTCACCAACACAGACAATGCAGACAACAGACAACAGACAACGCCTCGCACTGCGAGGCGTTGTGAGCTTGTAGATCAGCTATTTTCGGCAAAGAGGTTTTGTAGAGAGGAAAAAGAGCAGACCAAGTACAGAGTAAAAGGTCAAATGTATTATGTATTGACGGTTCAAGTGGTTAATTATCTGAAAACACAAATTGACATGAATCCAAAATACACTGATGATTGTGCTGTCAAACGATGAAACTATATGGAATCTATGAAAAGGTTGTGGGGGTCCCTGCTTCATCTCTCTCTCAACTAAGAGGTCCTTGGCCTGAAAACGTTGAAGACCCTGGGTCTACTCTGTTTGTCATTTGTGTGGACATCAGCTGAGGGCTGTGTCTGTTGCTTTTTGGTCAGGACACTGGGATTTAATCATATTTGCAGCCAGCTGGCTAGTGGCTATAGGCTATAGCTATCCCCCCAAAAAGTTAGAATAGCAATGAGATCTGCAAAGCTCCAAATGGCTCCAGGGTTTTGGACTGCAGAAGAACAATTTTAATAGTCCACCCAATGCATTCATATACATTGGGTCGATATGAATGCAATGGGTGGATTATTATTCCACCCAATGCAAATGGTAAAATGGTGCATTCATATACAGTATAGTGCCTTTTTCAAAAACACCTTACGATGTGCATCACATTCACCTATTCACACACTGACAGAGAGGCAACCATGCAAGGTACCAGGGGTTCAGGTTCTTGTTCAATGACACTCCAACACACTCCATATTCTGAGAACTTTAGCCAAAAATAGCAGATCTACAAGCTCTATGTACAAGATGTACAAGCTCACAACACCTCACGCAGCGAGGCGTTGTGAGCTTGTAGATCGGCTATTTTCGGCAAAGAGGTTTGGTGTAGAGGGGAAAAAGAGCCCTAAGTACAGAGTGAAAGGTCAAGTTTATTATGTATTGACGGTTCAAGTGGTTAAATATCTGAAAACACAAATTGACATGAATCCAAAATACACTGATGATTGTGCTGTCAAACAATGGAACTATAGGAATCTCTAAAAATGTTGTGGGGGTCCCTGTTTCATCTCTCTCTGTGAGGAGCAACTCTTATTATTCTTAAAACTTTCAATCAGCTTTTATTCTACTATTGCTTTTAATATTATATTAATTTGCTACAAACGAGAGTGTAACTGAACGGACTCAACTTGGGCAAAGAGAATCCAATAGAAATGATGGCGTCATAATTTGACTGTCTTTGCTGTAAGCAAATATGTATTGACGGACTGACTACTTTAAAACAATCTAAGATTGTGTGTACGTGCATTGTGTTGGAGAGGTATGCATCGATGAAAATGTGTGAGCTGCGTGGGTTCCTGACTGTATTACTGTAAACATACATAACATACCGTTGTGAAAAACAGACACACACGCACACACGCACGCACGCACGCACGCACGCATGCACCCAGCTTAAATCCAGGCGGTATCTGCTAACCTAGATCGATACAGAATGGAGAGAACATGCTGTATCCATCTCTCCCCAGAATGACTCATACAACATAATACAGCCTGTAAATATCCTCTCTGGCTCCCATCCAGGCAGTAATGGCCCACAGGCAACAGGAGAGGCTTCTTTACAGCCATCACATACGGCCATTTTGTTTTTTATTTTAAAGGGAACAGAGAATTCCACTTCATCTTAGTGTCTCCCCCCCACCTGTCTGCCAGCTACAGTATTGGGGAAGCTGAGAGGAGGTACTCTATGGGTCCAGAGATGTCTTCATCTCTATAGAAACGTCAATATTGCACCTCCAGTCTACTACCAATGGTCACAGATGCAGTGATAGTGGTCCAGTGCCCCTGAGCCCCTACCAACAAGCCTGGACACCCTATATGGCACCCCTAACATGCTTGCATCATGACTTGTTGTTAGCTTGTAGATCTGGTATTTTTGGCAAGTGATTACATACTGTACTACATACAGTGCATACATGCACTCTAAAGGTCAATATGCACTCTGCCTCCTTTCCGACGTTGGAAAAAATGTATCCATTTTGGATGAGCTAATCATACTCTAACAGATCAGATGTTTTCTAAATTATATAAGCAACACAGAATAATGAATAAGCATAATTCTTAGAGTAGAGACTTAATCACATTTTGAATTGGGTGTTTCATGCAGGTATACTGTAACATTTTTTGTGTTTTAAGTGTATAGTTCCTCACGGGATTTGTGATACTTGCTAGAGTAACAGACAGTGTTAATTTTCTCGACTAAGACTAAAAGATTTTGATATTTTGCCGATAAGACTAGACTAGACTAAAACTATTTCAGAAGACTAAAACAGGACTAAGACTAAATGATGTGTTATTCAAAAGAAAGACTAAGACTAAATCAAAATTTGCTGAAAGAATTAAAACTGGTAACAGGTTTTTTGATAAATAAAATATTACTCCAACACTCCTGGCTTAGTGTTGGATATTGACCCCAAAACGTTTGAGAACCACTACTTTAGTATGCCTAGTAATTGACGAAACTTACTTAAAAAGAAAGCAATCCAGTATTACAATGCAATGTTTGTTTCTCTGGTGCCTGTTGAGCACTTCGACCTGTGGTCTCGCTTTGATGCCGGCGTGACCTACCCAAGGTACACACAAAAACAATTTCAGGCTGTGTAAACAATAGCATCTGCCCTGAATATTCCAATCTTTGTGAACATCTGGTGTTTTCCAAAGAGACAATATAAACCAAAGTTAGCTAGCTACCCTAAAAACATATCCATAACAATGTTTTATTAATAATTACTAGGTGGGTCATGTGGGTTGCTCTTTCGTCTGACGGCCTATTATTCCGAAGTCCCAATAGTTCCAAAGATGTTAGGTTAGTGTGAGGTTAGGGTTAGGGTTACGTTTGGAATAACGGGCCTTCGGAATAAGGGGACTAATGGCATAGCAACAGGTCAGTGTGTGAGCTGTTAGCTTCATTCACATTCAACAACCTGGGTTCTGGGTTCCATGTTTGACACAGAACAGCGTCAATATGAATAGAAATGTCTGTTCTATAGAGTACTTCAGAGTTAGAAACATCTACACAACTGAAACTACTTCTGGTTTGTGGGGCAGACTACAAGTGTATGAGACACGCGCACACAAACACGCACGCACGCACGCACGCACACACACACACACACACACACACACACACACACACACACACACACACACACACACACACACACACACACACACACACACACACACACACCACATACTCTGCATGGCTGTCTGTACATGACTGTATCAACTATATGACTGAAGAATTATGCAGCTCATCGACCAACCTCTGCCCTGTTATTGACATGCACACACATGCACAGTCCACACATAATACAGTTATGCGCACGCACGCTATGCACACGCGCACATGCAGCTCCTCTGGCATTGCCACTGAAGGGATGTACAGTAACGCTTGTGATGTCATGTTACATAAACTGCTTCCTCCCTCTCTGCTTTCCACTGCAACTTGCCTGCTTTCGCCCTGCAAGCTCTTTAGACAGAGCTGAAGGCTTTGAGAGCTACTGTAGTCCACTGTGAAATGCTGCTATAGGGAGAGAGAGAGACACAGAGAGAGAATGTGAAAAGGGAAGAAAGAGATAAAGAGAGGAGGCCGTAGGTGTTGTAGTACTTTCTAGAGATAAAGACATGCATTATCTCCAATACAATAACAGTGTGGAGAGCTGAGGGCAGTGCGGCTGGGTGCCAAAGTTAGTTTGAAGTCCTGTAACTTTGACTTCATGTGACATGGAGGAATATTGCTGTAAGCCACACCATGTACGTTGCAATCAAAATCAGCACACTGCAGCCACCATAAAATGATGCTGTGAGCTAATCTTTCTGTCTGTCTGTATATCCGCGAGCGTAGCTGGAAGCATAGGCCTTTTCCGCACATTAGGTCACGGGCATTCATGACACAAGCCAAAATGGTGCCAGTCGAGACTTGCTCTATGCTTTCCGCATGAAGGAGTCTTGGTACATGGGTCAACATTGTTGATAATATAGCTTCAGATTTTCAAAGTGGGGTCCGTGGAATACACGTGACGGGTACCTTAATGGGGTTTCCGGGATTCCAAGACAGAAATAAGCTGTCGTTTTTAACTATAATTATATTTACTTGAAATTAGGGCTGGGCGATGTGACTTCAAATCGATATCATAATTTTTCAAATTTGATTACTGTAGGATTAATAAATCAATTTGCAGAAGTACAGATATTTCTGCTTGGAAATGCCCCAATACCAACACCAAACAAGACACGTTGCCAGCACAGTCATTCTGGGGGGGGGGAAATGTTAAAGGGAGGGGGGCATCATTCGGCATTACAGATTTGCCTCCCAGGATTGCAACTAGAGTGAGAAGAGCAGGGAATAGATAATGAGCCAGTGCTGAGGGTCTGGGGGTCAGAGATAAGCTCACCCAGCATGTGGAGGCCGAGCAGCTGGGTGGATCATGTGGCAGATTTGAAAAGATGGTGTGGAAGGGGGAGCTCAAGTCCACAGCAGTGGCGTCAGTTCAGCAAAAGCTAGGGTATGGCAAAGATGGGTGTCATTATGGAAAAGAGGCGTTAGATTTTGTATAACACGGTTCTATTGTGAAAATAGCATATCTACATGCTCACAACGCCTCGCACTGCGAGGCGTTGTGAGCATGTAGATCAGCATTTTATTACATTTTGTATTTGTAGTTATTTTGCTGTAATTTAACAACATAATAACCAGCACAGCCACAGACAGACAAAGAGACATTCATGGATTTATATTTATTTATAACTTTTATTACCCCCCCTGGACCCAGGGTATGGCAGCTGCATACCCCTGCCATACCCAATTGACGCCCCTGGTCCACAGAATTATGGGATAGGTTAAGGTTGTTGCTCAGGACCAGTGGTGTAAAGTACTGTAACTGAGTACCTAGGCTATTTGAAAATAGCCGATCTACAAACTCACAACGCTTCCCATTGTGACGCATCGCATTGTGACTGCTCAGGACCTCTTTGTCACGTCATCCTCTCTTTGACTGGCGTTGCGAGGAGTTGTGAGCATGTAGATCGGCTATTTTCACAATTTCTGCCTGTAATATTTGACAACTTGACCAATGTATGATTTGTCATTTTAGAGGTATTAAAAACTCCTTAGATCGTCACTTTAGAAATGTGCAGATACCCTCTATACACTTAAACCTTATGTTTGTTTGTTTACTGTTGAGTGAGAAAACAATGTTGCACATTATTAAGTTAATCATCCGGGGACCCCCCCAAATAATTTGGGGGGTCCCGACCCACAGATTGAGAACCACTGCCGAAGTGTAGACTGAAGACCTTGCTACCAACCCCGACACTGCATTCAGAAGGATGAACTTTATTAGCCTCCGGAGATTATGGCCTTATTACCCTCATAATAAGGCCATATAAAATCAAATCTTTCTTTCTAAGGAGAAGAGTAGAACACACTTATTCTTTCATTTCTTGTTTACTCTCTCTCTAAACCACTTTCCCTCTTTATCTCTCCTTTTACACTGCAATACACAGCCCTATCATGCGCTCCAGCTGCCCTAGAGTATCTAGCAGTAGACACACACTCTCTATCTTTCTCTCAGTCACACACACACACACACACACACACACACACACACACACACACACACACACACACACACACACACACACACACACACACACACACACACACACACACACACACACACACACTTCTTTTCGCTTTGTTGATGAGACCCTCTAGGCTTTGATAGTTGCAGGTGCATAACATGCCAGACACACATAAAACAAACACACCCACACACCCACAGCACACGCACGCACGCATTTACGATGGTTAGATCGGGTATTATCAAGTCTTGGCATGGAAGATGATGTCACTAAGTTGAAACCATGCCAGAGCATCCCTGCAAGCCAAGACTTCACTTAGAACATAGTGAAATTGGTGCTGTATCAATACTCCATCTCTTCTCTGTCTCTTCATCCATCCCTACACACATATCGTCACATACACACACACATACACCATGCACGCACGCTGGCACACAAGCAGGTGAAATATCCATTATCATAATGAGGCTGGTTTACGAGACTCAAACAGAATAGCATCCAGAAAGATTCACAGTCAGTCACTGACATCTGCACAGACAGTGTGAGAGCCATAAAACCCCTTACTTTAGGACTCACACACGCACGTGCACGTGCACACGCACACACACCTCTTCTCATCTTCCTTCAGATGGAAGTAATGTGACCTTGAAGGCATTCTACAGCTCTCCTGAACTGGTCACTTCAGCATGACAATGACAATATGTCTTTAGTACTATATTGGACGGACGCAGCATGCCAGCACGTATGCAAGCGCACAAACATAGGCTTACAGTATAGAACAAGTAACACGCCAATGGTGAGTGCCGACCGTCAGGTCAGAGCTTCTAAATACAGCACAAACTTGTCGTTGTGTCTATGGCCAACAGCCATGGCGTTTTTGAGGCGATGCGCAGTGGTAACGTGATCCGCCTCTCGCTAGCAAAGCGGTAACGTGATCCGCCTCATGTTACACTACAATCAAACTCACTCACTACCTTTTGATGAGAGAAGACACCGCGCCCATCTCCAGTTATCCTACCAGGTTATCATGTGTGTATACCTCTATTCTAGCCTATACTTCACAGCATAATGGTTCAGGTTCATAATGATATCCTACAAAAGGTTATTAGTAGGTACACCCCTTCTATGTACAAATATAACTGTGACCGTGACCCACCTGCATCTGCACCAGGCACTTCAAGACAACAGAGCTGGTAGTCTATGGGTCTATATCTGTAGATTATATTTTGGTATGATAACCCTTTTTGAGACACAGCTAAATTGGTGTTATCAGCCACTAGAGTTGGTGTCCCATTAACTTTACTATACAGGGAAAAAAAAGCAAAAATATAATCTGCTTTAAGTAGCATATCAGGGGTCAAACTAGGGGTTTTTCATGATTCTGAATCCATTGCAAGCATCTGTTTTGGCTAAAAACAGCCCCACAAGACTACTGTATGGTTTAGTGATGAAAAGTGATGAGTCATCACTTTTCACACTTTTGTGGGGGCCGTCTTAGCCCAAGGAATGTTTTTCGTGCAAAACAGATGCTTGCAATGGATTCAGAATCATGAAAAACTCCTAGTTTGACCCCTCATACTGTATGCTACTTAAAGCAGATACATTTTTAGCTTTTTTCCCTGTAGTAAAGTTAATATGGGACTCCAACTCTAGCGGCTGATAACACAAATTTAGCTGTGTCTCAGAAAGGGTTATCATACCAAAATATAATCTACAGATATAGAGCTTTTCAAAAATGCATGGTAACCTTTGCCACCTTTCGGATATCGACATCTCGCATGCCCCATGGACTATGGGTGGAACTGCCATTTCCTTGTCGTCCTATACGTTTTACGAACATTATTTGGCCCATCGTTCCAGATTATACACTGACCATTATACTGTGTATATAGGCCTGTGTGTGTGTGTGTGTGTGTGTGTGTGTGTGTGTGCGTGTGCGTGTGCGTGTGCGTGTGCGTGTGCGCGTGCGTGCGCGCGCATCACTGCAGAAATGGTGCAGTTTGTGCTGGTGTTACCTCTTGGCAGTCGGAAGGCACTTACCTATCTACATTATGTTGAACTCTTTTCTATGACTCGTGGCCTTTGTTCGATGCAATTTTTTCCACCGGGCAGGAGAGAGAGAGAGAGAGACAGAGAGACAGACAGAGAGAGAGAGAGAGAGAGAGACAGAGAGAGAGAGAGAGAGGGAGAGAGAGAGAGCTGCATTTAAACCCCAAGTGTGTGTGGGAGCCATTAGAGCCACAGAGCCATGTTATTATGAGGCTGTCACCTCAATGACAAGTGGGACCAGTGTTGGCAGCACAGCCCCCATATATATATATATATGGCCTATATACTATATGGAAGCTTTCCAGGAGAACGTTATTTATTTTTTAAGCCTGCAGTATGTGATCCATATCTTATCCTTGTTTTGTTGACGGTTTCGCCACGTGATGTGCGTCTGCTTGCCTCAATCAACGTACAGTATATCGTCACTGTCGGGCAGAAACCTTGTATCTCCAAGTTTCAAATTTGTACGTTTTTTCACGAAGTAAAGCCCTGCTTCATCAGACAAGGTTGTCGCACAAAAGTAGTGAAAACAGCAGATCTACAAGCACACAACGCCTCGCACCGCGAGGCGTTGTGTGCTTGTAGATCGGCTGTTTTCACTGTTTAGTTAATTTTTTTAAATGATAAAAACAAACAGTTTTGGACAGTTTCCACCCGACAACGACGCTATACGAGCTATACATGCAAGTAGGGTTTCCAAGACTTGTAACAACTAAACGTTTCTACAAAGGATTCAAAGGTTACTAACATAACACCTAAGTAATACCAAGCAATATACTGTGAGTACAGTATATCAACAGTATATCATAATATGTGATACTTGAAACTTTCCAGCGAAACCTATTCTGATTCTGATAGCTATAGATAAGATCAACTTTGATTGCTGTTTGCTATAATTATGTGTGAAAGGTGAATAGAACCATCAAGCTTCCCTAACTGACGGACAGAGTAATTACACCCGAAAAGTGAATGAGCTCTGCAGGCTTCACGGGACAGCTTAATGGCCATTTATCCAACACGGGCATGTGAGGACATTGGGAGAGTGATCGTGTGAGTGCATGGCACTGGATTGAACAAACACACACACACACACACACACACACACACACACACACACACACACACACACACACACACACACACACACACACACACACACACACACACACACACACACACACACACTCTCTCTCTCTCTCTTTCTTTCTCTCTCCCTCTCTCTCTCTCTCTCTCTCTCTCTCTCTCTCTCTCTCTTGCACGCACGCACCCACAGACGCATAGAGAATATTTTGCTTTAATTTGTAAATCATTCATAATTATTCCATTGTTATATACACAGATATAAAAAGCTAGATGCCTCATCCATTCATTGGAACGACGTGCAATAACTGGATGCCGGGCGTCCGGGAGGCACAATTTGGAATCACACCACAGCTACAGGCGGAGCCGCTTGTTTCACCAGCGTCGGCAGGTAGGGTTAGGTTTAGGCATAGTTTTATTGAGGTTAGGCTTAGGGTTAGGTTTAGGCATAGTTTCACTGAGGTTAGGGTTAGGTTTAGGTTTAGGCATAGTTTCACTGAGGTTAGTTAGGGTTAGGTTTAGGCATAGTTTAACTGAGGTTAGGTTTAGGTGGTTGGACCACCCGGCAGCTCGGCGCTGTGCAAACTGAGCGCTCCCTAGCTCCGGTTCAGCCAATCAAAAGCTTCTGTGGGCGGGGTTTGCCTGGAGCTGTTGTGTGATTCCAAATAACGCGTCCGAGAGTGCCGAAGACCACGCTGCCAGTCAAAGTGACTAGGCTATACTGGCCAATCACAGCGAGTCTTTTCCGGGACTTGTCAATTCAATTCATCAGAGCTTTATTGGCACGTCTCCGTCCAGTTCCGATGTTGCGCGGCTCAGGTGTTCTTAGAGGCTGCGTATGAAATGACCGCCCCCACCTGCCTCTGATTGGCCTACCAACTTCCGTATGTGTGACGCACGTGGAAGTAGGAAACGACCGGAAACGTCCGGTCGCCGAGTCCCACAATGAATATGCCCCACAGCCGAAGGAGGCGTCTACCTTTCCATGGGTGGTTACCTTTGCTTAAAATGAAGTGGTGCAACACAACTCGATTTAAAATAATCTTTATATCAACAAATCCATGATTAACCCTAAACTAAGCTTTATTTAATCCGTTTTAGTGCAAACCGCCCGAAGTCTATGGTTAAATAGGCCTTGGTTGCCTGTTTCAATATCATTATTGCCCACTGAGTACTGTGAAAGAAATTGAACGGAGGAAAGATCGGTTGTGAATTATTGATTTTTGTATTTTCTTTTTAACTCAAGGTTGCATGCAAGACGGTGCATCAAGAACTCACTTGGGTCAGGTTTCACAGTTTTGTATTGCTTTTATGCCATAAACCTACTTACCAATTCTGGGGAAAATATTCAAAGAAAATAGCTCTATAGTCTGCTTGTGTGAAAAATGTCCCCCAGAGCAGTAATTTAACATTGATCTATGAATATAATTTAAGCTGCTCTGAGAGCAGCATTGGCAAAAAAAAAAAAAAGGAAGGGGAAAAGAAAAAGAAGAAAAAATAGAAAGATGCAATTGGAAATTGCAAGTATGGTTGCCGTGATACAAGTCACTTGCTTTGCTTATTAATCCCGTCTTGAATTTTCCCCATTCAAGTCAATGGGGAAACTGTATATGGAGATCTCTGTGTCAGTCCTTGTCCCTTATATGCCAATATATAATCACTGTAGGGCAGAAACCTTGTATCTCCAAGTTTCAATTTTGTATGTTTTTTTTCGACAAAGTAAAGCCCTGCTTCATCATACAAGGCCGTCGCACGAAGGTAGTTTAAAATCATTTTTAAAATGATAAATGCAAAACGAAGGGTTTTGGACATACAAGGTTTTCACCCGACAACTACGATATGGAGATTGCTGATGTCATCAATATGCCCATATCTTGGAATGCTCATAATATGGACATACAGTCTCATGTGGTCTATGACGTGAGACATCTATGATGTCAGTCATCTCCATATTTGGGAAAAGTTGAATTTTAGCATTTTCCCATTCAAGTCAATGGAGAAAATTAATTAATAATAATAAAATAATAAAACTTTATTTGTATAGCACCTTTCATGACATGAAATGCAGCTCAAAGTGCTTTACAGAGCATAAAATGAAGCACAAGTGCTTAACAGAGAAAATGTAAAATAAAAATTAAAAATACATAAAAAAGAAATAATTAAAATGATTACAATAAAGCAAGAAAAAATAAAAGCATAGAACATTGAAGAACAATTTCAGAGCAGTGCGGACGTCAATAGCAGCACAGGGATTAAAAAAAATCTTCAGCTTAAAGCAAGAGTAAAGAAATAGGTCTTGAGCTGTGCTTTAAAGCTATCCACCGAGGCTGCCTTTCTTAGGTGTAGTGGGAGTTTATTCCAAGCTGACGGTCCATAGAAGCAGAAAGCTGCTTCACCATATTTTTTATATGTCATTGTTGGCGCCTCAAGTAGGTCTGCACTAGAGGACCTGAGTGGGCGGGTTGGAACGTATCTATGCAGGCAGTCATAGAGGTACGAAGGTGCCAGACCATTAAGAGCTTTATAAACAAGTACAATCATTTTAAAATCAATCCTAAAAACAACCGGGAGCCAGTGTAGAGACGCTAAAACTGGAGTAATATGTTCTCTTATATTAGTTTTTGTTAAAACTCTGGCTGCTGCATTTTGAACAAGTTGTAATCTGTCAGTTGTTTTCTTTGGCAGACCAGAGAGAAGTGCGTTGCAGTAATCAAGCCGAGAGAAAACAAAAGCTAATTCAAAAGCTAAACAAAAGCTAATTCACTAATACATTATTATAAATTAAACACAATATATAACGTATCTCTTGATGCAGCTGCTCGGCTACTTGTGGAGAAAGACAGACAGATAAGACATCAATGCAAAGCCCCTTTAGAACCACAACAGCTTTGCCGTGACATTTTTGGCTGCTTGAAAGGAAATAATTTTAGACAGCACCAAGATGAAGCATGGATGGCACCCGCACCTCCAAAGTTAGTTTCCACGCACTTTGACCACAGGTAAAAGCTCACAGATGCAGCAGGAGCACCGCCACTCTGTCACTACACGCGGCTGCTGCGTGCTGCCTCTGCCTGTCACATTCACGCTTAGCATGATTACGTTGAATAAGCATCTGATCGTTTAGGTGGGAATGCGTTCTCTGTTTGGACAAGCTACGATAGCATATGTGGGATTGTCAGTCCAGTATTGTAAAAAAAAAAAACATAATTCTCAAAATAATCTGAGGGGCCAGAAATAATTTCCAAGGGGACAGTTTTGGCCCGCGGGCCGCCTATTGCCGACCCCTGGTCTATGCTGAACCTACATCTCCCTAGCACCAAACATTAGAATATTAGCTTAGATTTACATACTCTGTAAGGCCACTGCAGATTAACATTTAAAGGTATATTCAGTGATTGTATTTCATTCAAATAAAAATATAATTGGTACATTTTCCATTCATTCTCCTCACTAGAATGTGTGCTGACCATATAAGGACTTCCACCATGGCCCGTGTTGCGAGCATAGCTAGATTCAGTTTTCAGAGGTGGCCAGCCAGTCCTTGACCAATCAGGGTCGAGTATGGCTGTAGTTATGTCATGATGTTTAGTTATGATGGTCAAAATAAAAGTTTTGACAACCACAGTCGCTCTGAATTAAGAATGTCTGCTAAATGCCTAGATTGTAAACTACTGAACTCATAAAATGCCACAGTCTCGTAGTAAATCAGTATCATACATATCCTGAAGCTGGAGATATTCAGTGATTGGGTCTAATGATCAAAACGAGAACATTATAATGTGTAAAAAATCTATAAAAATCTAAACATTTCCACGCTGTAAGGCCAGTAAGGGACAAGATGACCCCCGGCCACTTTCATTATCACTGAATACACCTTTAATGGCCTACAGATCTATGATACTCCAGTGTTAATTCCAGACCCTGTTCTCTGGAATAGGATTAGGATTATGAGTGCTCTCTATGGTTGATGGTGTCTAATGTTCTTGAGGATCCATACTGATATGAGATAAGTAGGCTATAACAACCATTTATATTTCTGTCTTTCTTTCTCTCTCTCTCTCTCTCTCTCTTTCTCTCTCTCACACACGCACGCACGCACGCACGCACGCACGCACGCACGCACGCACGCACGCACGCACGCACGCACACACACACACACACACACACACACACACACACACACACACACACACACACACACACACACACACACACACACACACACACACACACACACACACACACACACACACACACACACACACACACACCAGATTCTAGGTTCAGCCAATGTGCCAGTGGTAGATTAGCATAAACTGAATTAGCATACAGCCAATTTTGCACACTGTGTTCCATAGTTACTGACTGACAATCTGTGTATTCTCTGTCATGTTACATAACTCCTTTCAACATCTTATCAACATTAACCAGTTGATCGAGTTGCGGTTGGTTGTTTAAGTTGGACAAAATGTGGACAAAATATTTTCCCAAATAATTATGGAAATGACTGATGTCTGACATCATAGATGTCTTATGTTAAAGACCACATGAAACTCACACAATATGTCCATATATGGGCATTCCAAGCTATGGGCTTAATATTGATGACTTCAGGGATCTCCATATTTGGGCAGGTCAGCTATAGACATTGAGGCATTTGTAAATGAATTATATCTTGGCCATATATGGAGCGTCCATATATGGGCTTTGCCAAATATGGGTCAACAATGTGATGTCACAACAGGTCAGCTATATAGGCGTTACCTATACCTACTTACTGACTCACTGACGGTCAGGATCTGCCGGGTTTGATAGTAAATGCTCCCTACGGTCGCAACAACAATAATCAGAAGAATATTCTATATAAACTGTCTGATAGCTCAAAGAATGGAGATGGAAATTATAGTTTAAATATTCAACAGTTATCTGTTTAAACAAATAGAAGAGGATAATATGGAAGATTAGATCAGATACTATATTATACTGTACTTGAGCAACACGAGTGGCCGAGGTATATTGTGATTTAATCTCAGACTATCTATCACAATCTACGAATAGAGAATTGAATTCCGGGCCGTATAAATATTGATAACAGGAAGACCGGAAGTGTATTCGGCCAATCACTAAGTGTGTTCACAAATTTTCTTTTTTGATTTGTATTATTTATTTATTTATTTATTTTAATTTGCCTTTAATGCTAAGCTGCTACCTATTGCACTGTATATATGCTTCTGATTTCACAGGTGGGTGTGTGTGTACACTAGATAGTGATTTTTCTAGATACAGTAGATAAGATAGATATAGTGTCTAGCATTTTATTCAACATTGTGTGCGTGTGCGTGTGTGTGTGTGTGTGTGTGCGTGTGTGTGTGTGTGCGTGCGCCGCATGCATGCGTTCGTGCCTGCCTGCCTGCCTGCCTGCGTGTGCATGTTTGTCTGGTTTCTGTCAATATTTAAATGTTTTTGAACAAGCACAAGAATTAATTGAGCGTTTGATTATGAGAGGTACTTTGTACCCTGCAATGCACACCACTTCATCATCACGTCAGCTGGCTGCCAGCTCACCTTCAGTCCCCTTGACTGTTGTCTTAATTAGCATCCAGACACACAAAGAGGCCTGTGTTCCAGTGAGTCACATTTCTTCTCTCTAATGATATTACTTTGTTTTTCCTATTTGGGGATCTGTTAGTTTGAAGGTTAGAGAATCCTTGTGATTGGATGCTTTTAGTGTAAATCTTTCAAACGCCTGATTGGGGGGAAGGATTCAGGGATGAGCGCCAAAGATTTTTAATAGCATAACAGTAGTATAATATTATAACTAATTGGAACTCCCCATTGGAATCATAGACTGTATAAAAGATATGGACAAAGCGAAGCCATTGGTTTCTATGCAGCGCAAATGACACAATATGGGTCCTTGGCATGGGTGTTGCCATCATAGATTGAAATGCAAACGGGGGAGGCTATTGGCTGCCAACGGTCACGTGCAGCCGCAGGGATACATGGGAGAATGTGGTTGGAGCCTCCCGAAATACAGCACACGAAGAAGAACACAGCAGGCTGGTATCAGTTTAGTTGGTCACGTCCCCCGCAACTTTATCATCAATTTTAACATAAATGGAACCTTATTTTCACAAAACGCATATCATCGTGATTGAAAGGCAATTTTTAACTAGCGATAGGAACCATAAAGTATTCATGAAAATGTTAATTAAGGTTAGAACACGAAAGGGGAAAATGAATGGGATCCAAAGGAGAACAATTCTTTTTGCAACCGGCCAGGGGGAAAATAGCGCAACTAGCGGCCAATCATAGGAAGTTTTAGTTCCGTATTGGGCTCATTTTAAATCGGCGGAACTCTCCCCCTGATTGGAATAAAGGGAAGTTCATGCATAGCCCACTATGCTATGTCAGAGAGGCAATTCTTGTTGGCAATGGCTGGCAACAGTGTTATGAAAGTAATAACAAACCTGAGATATACTGTACCATGACTAAACCAAGGCTATGGGCATTGTGTGGTGAAGCAGTGCTTCGTATTGCGCTAACTCCCCTTGCTGTGATGTACAGTAATGACAATTAGACTCTCAAGACAGACATGTTGGCTCCCAGCTCCCACAACATGCGCGCACGCACGCACGCACGCACGCACGCACGCACGCACGCACGCACACGCACACACACACACACACACACACACACACACACACACACACACACACACACATATACACTGCTAAGTAGGCTAATCGAGTAGAAATATTTTTGGAGGTCGAGTCTGTCTATCTATATGCATGATCTTAAAAATTCACAACAGTAACAAGGTAAAATAAAGTTATAGAGGTTGTATTGCTGAGAGTATGAAGGATGTACAGTAGAATATAATGGTGGTTAGTTTTACAAGCAGGATGGGTCAAATATAATGATGCCCTGACCACAATAGAGACATTTCACTGTCTATGTCCGCAGGAGAAGCCAAAGTCATTGCGGCCTTAATTTACAGAGGATTTGTTAGATACAGAAAGAACTCGGTTCTCTTTGTTTCATCGAACTGATATTGGCTTTGCTGTTCAAACAGTTTCTATATTTTACTGTGAGGCTGTGAAACCGGCAGATAAAAGAAAAGATCTCAGGAGACTCTGGATTACAGAGGATAATGGGCCTGACAGAAAAATAATTTAGTTTCTGTAGAAAGTGAATTCTCTGTTGGCCCCCGGTTCACAATATAGAGTCAGTACATTGAATTTAATCTGGAAATAGTTCCCTTCCCAGGTTTGTATGAGACAATTGTCAAACTTTGAGCTGGTCAGCACAACACTGCACTTTGGATCCACGAATGTGATCTGGGCCAAGGGCCTTCCTGGTATTTACACATTTCAAACGGAGAGAAATGTCTTGTCTTGTTTTTCAAAGTGGCAATAAAACACATTACAAATATTTGGGAGATCGACATAATCAATTCCCTCAGTTTTAAGAGTTTCGTAAAACCTTCTTAAGTCAGGACATGAGTTAGAACCTGGCAATGCGGTTTTCCAACCAGCAAATCGTCGTTGTCGGCTGGAAACCTCGTATATCCAAGTTTCAAATTTGTATGTTCTTTCGGAAAGTAAAGCCCTGCTTCATCATACAAAGCTGTCGCACAAAAGTAGTGAAAACAGCAGATCTACAAGCACACAACGCCTCGCACAATCAATTTTAAAATGATAAATGCAAAACAAACGGTTTTGGACATACAAGATTTTCACCCGACAACGACGAAATGCTGGTTGGAAAACCGCACTGTTTTTGCTGTTTGCTCTTTGCTTACACACAGGCTTGCAGATCGGCATACACTATAAAAGTGATACTCTGGAAGGAGGCAAAGACAGGGTATCTGAAAGCACAGAGTATTGGGCCATAGCACACATCAATAGTGGTCTTCTTTGTACTGTAATACTGTAGTTGTACATAGTTGTACAGGTATCATAATCCTCTGGGATCAGTCGAGTGGCTGAAGAGGCATCCACCAATGAATGAGGATGAGCTGGAGGAAATTCTTCTGCCAGTAGAATGTAATAACAGTTAAAATGTGGGGTGGATACTGTACACCTCCTGGACCCTGACAGTGTTTTTTAGAACCTCTCATCGATAGACGCATACTCTGCCTAGTGGACTATGTTTATTCCAGCCAAACAGTAGCCTATCCAAATCCACGTATATGAAGTTTGATCTCCAGTTCATCCATCTTGTTGTGAATGGAATCCAAAGTGCAGCAAAACCCCTTAACTCCCTTTGTGGTTAGTAACACTTCAAGCTTCAACTCCAGCTCCACTGTCTTTGATTTCTACTTTCAACACAAACTGCTTCAAGCTGATATTGATTTATTGATAAACAGAGCACAGCGTCAACAATATTTGATGATTCACAACTTCTTTCCAGATAGTTGTATGAGGGATTTACACAAAGGTAGAGACAATTATGTGCTCAAATATATAAGACATATACAGTATTGTGTGTGTGTGTGTGTGTGTGTGTGTGTGTGTGTGTGTGTGTGTGTGTGTGTGTGTGTGTGTGTGTGTGTGTGTGTGTGTGTGTGTGTGTGTGTGTGTGTGTGTGTGTGTGTGTGTGTGTGTGTGTGTGTGTGTGTGTGCGTGCGTGCGCGTGTGTGTTACAGTATGGTAAAGACATATTGTCATTATCATGCTGGAATGAACAGTACAGGAGAGCAGCAGAATGGCTTCAAGGTCACATTACTTCCAACTGACAAGAAAGAAAGAAAGAAAGAAAGAAAGAAAGAAAGACAGAAAGAAAGAAAGGCATACAGTCAAGACCTCCACCTCAGAAACATTTAGGTAAGAATAGTTGTGATAACTATCAGTCTAGTGATCATAATACATTCTTTGAACAAAGATCATGAAAATAAAATACACATTTCTCCTTAGAAACAGAAAGACAGATGATGCATATGCTGTAGGCAGCTGCACTCCATATAAGTTATTGGGAAGGGTTGGTGGATGAAATTCATGCAAAATTGGTACATGCACTGCACACAATATGAAAGTTGTGAAATTAGTTTTTATGCGAGCTTCATCATTTTAGTTATTTCCAGAAAGAGAAAGAATTGACTTGCAATAATGCTACGGAATATACAGCAGATTATTCAACACATGTTTGTGTGTTATAACAGATTAACGCTAAACTACTGTACGAGAGACGCTACAGCATGATGTTGATGTTATTGTGTTATTGTGAGGGGGAACATTTGCAGGCTTCACACACGGAAATGAACAAATCAAGCGGTCTGCGGACGATTTCTCAGTGCTGGCCTATAGACCAATTTGGTGTTAACTCCCAGAGTGCAACACACTGTTGAAAGCAGAGTGGAGCAGTACGACTGGGCAAAACGAAATGGAAGACACAGGGGTGCATTGTTGGGGCACATCTAACAATGTATTTTTCAGATACTTACAGTAATACATATAAACTGGATTGAGGTTTTTAATATTTTGGGTTCTATAAAAAGTACAAGATAAAGTAAAAAATAAAACATAAACATCCAGGCTTGACAAAATCCAGCTTCATGGCGCCTTAGGCAATTCCCTAGTTCGCCTAATGGGGGGCCGGGTCTGCGATTTCCAGATATCCCAAATATGGTCCTGCTCCAATTCCCCTGCAGGGGAACATTCATTATGCTATGATGGCTGTGCTGTGGTTTTGGAAGCTATGCAACATTCACTCACAGTGACACGCACGCACGCACGCTTAGGCACACACACACACACACACACACGCGCACGTGCACGCACACACACACACACACACACACACACACACACACACACACACACACACACACACACACACACTCACACTGACAGGTGAGTTGCTATCCATCTCCTGAGGAATGTTGACTTCAGCAGCCTTTGAGAGCCAATTTTAACATTTGGTTCCGTAACCAACTAACGCACACCCACCCCCCCCCCCCCCCCCGCCTCTCTGTACACGTGCATCTTTCTTTTCTTCTTCCTTGTCATTCTGTCATCATCTCCCTCTCTCCTATACCTACCATTTCCTCCAGCTCTCGCCACGGCCCATCCTCTTTTTGTGTCTCTCTCTCTCTCTCTCTCTCTCTCTCTCTCTCTCTCTCTCTCTCTCTCTCTCTCTCACTCTTTTCTTCTCTGGCTTCCCCTGAAGGGATGAACAGATCCATCCATCATATACCTGGCTGCTTATGGATGCAGAGCAGTAGAGCTAAACCTTTGTCTTCTTCCTCTACCCCTCACAGCACTTTCACTCATATTCATTTAAACTTTGACAGCTCCTCTTACAGTACGTAATGGCCACAAGGCCATATGAGGATTTGAGTTGCCGCATAATCTAAAAAGTTGACAGCTAGATTCGGCCTACAGCAAGACAGCACACATGTTAAAATAATGAAGGCACACCAGAAGCTGAGCCCCACAATAACTCTGGGTGACATTAAAAATGGGGGGAAAATGTCAGTTAAAATAATAATTATGGTAAAAGTGACTTCAGGGTGTAATTACCTCTGGGTTGTATGGGGGAAATGATTTTTCTTGTCCTTACACTTCCCAAGCCAGTTGTTTCTGCCATTATCTTGTTTGGTGTGTTGGATGGATGGACAGACTGACAGACCGACATTGTCATCCTTAGAACCCAGTTTCTAGTGGGACCCCCCCATGTTAATCAAAATGATGCCACATCCCCCCCAACAATTCTTTACTACATTTCTATATTCTATACTAGCCAGTCTCCTATGATGAGTGAGATCCTGTGTGACTTTTTCCAACCAATGGATAATTTGGTGCACCGTGAATGTTGTTTTGTTGAACTGTGAGTCTGCACCAAAAAGATTGAGGGCCATTGCAGGGTTGCTGTTAAGGTTTTGATCTATGGTGGATATTTGGACGGCATTTCAGGAAAGCTGCCTTTAGCAGGGCAAGAGCCGAACAAGAAAAAAGCTGAGGACAGCATTATACAAAACAAAGATGTTATTAATAATAAGACTAAGGGCCCTATTTTGGGGAAACTGGCATGGAGTGCAGTCAGTGGTGTAGTGGGTGGCATCACAATGGACTTTCTGTATTTTCCAGACTGGGGTTGGAGTAGGAGTAGGTATGGGAAGTGCCAAGGTGGCTGGATATAATATATTCCACTGATAATACTATTATCACTGGGTGTTGTCATTCATGACCAAATGTGCTGTTAACACACAGCCCCCAAACCAGGGGTCTTCAACGTTTTCAGGCCAGGGACCCCTTAGCTGAGAGAGAGATGAAGCAGGGGACCCCCTTTACATATTGTATAAATGTGTGATGCAGATTTTCATCGATTTCACAGACAGATTCATAGACTTGTTTGACAGCACTGTCATCAGTCTATGTTGGATTCGTGTTTTTAGTTAACTTGACCTTCACTCTGTACTTGGTCTGCTCTTTTGTACCTCTACACCAAACCTATTTGCGGAAAATAGCCGATCTACAAGCTCTCAACGCCTCGCAGCGCGAGGCGTTGAGAGCTTGTAGATCTGCTATTTTTTCTCCGCAGAATAGGGATGCGAGGGTTCAAGTTGTTAATTTAAAAGAACTAGCCCTTACCCGTTCAAAGATATGAGCTCCAAAATGATGTGCAGTGTGTGGGTTATGGGGTGCACACAGTATATGAGGGATGGAAAGTAACTTTAACTGGTGCTTGCATGATGTAGGAGCATCAATGTAAGAAACCCGTTTCGTTTAATGGCTACAGAGATACTGGCCCCCCTGTAGTAACTCTGAGGACCCCATAGGGGTCCCGGACCCCCTGTTGAAGACCCCTGCTCCAAACAGAGCAAACAGAGAGCACTAGACAAACTGTGACACAGAGGGCATTAAGTAGAGCATTAAGTAGTAATTAATTGATAATTGATTAGTTGTAATTGCTCCACTGCTATGCATTAACACATTTGTTCAAGGTGAGTGCTGGTCTGGAGGCAGGAGAAGGGCTGGTGGATGGGAGCGCCTGAAGGGCAAGGTAAACAGCTTGACTAACAATCAATAAGGAGTTGGCTCAAGCTCCAGGATCAGCAGGAGGATGCATTCCAGCTGTTAGTGGAGAATGACTGGTATTACATCTATGGCTATAGTGCCCAAAATTGCCTTGTCTAAAAGAAATGTGTAAGGGCATGCACTAAACTCACTGAGCAGAACATTAATCTCTTCCTCCTAAGGTTGTTAGTAGGCCCTCGTCTATATCAACACCTTTCAGAACAATAAGTTACAAAGTGCTCCAGGTCAGTAGACGTGTCCTGTGCACAATTGTACTTTTCTCGAGTTCGCATTGCTATTGCTGTGGTTGTGGTCTCTGTTCCTATACACACACTCACACAGCCAGGTGCTGGAGATGTGTAAGAATCAGAAGAGGGCAGAAGAAGACTGCTGTTGGAACACACACACACACACACACACACACGCACGCACGCACGCACGCACGCACGCATGCACACCTGTACTGTATGGGTCCCCACAAGTATAGTTACAGTACATAAAACTACAACATGCACACATTCAGACACACAGGTTGCAGCATGCATTTGTCAGAGGCTGTGATACCATGTGATGTTTAACAGAGGAAATCAAAAAGGCGTAAGGTATCTATTCTGCTGTCAGATTGATTCACACAGATCAGCTCATTTCACAGCTTACTGCCCCTGTTGTACTCACCCCAGTAGTGTGAGTGTGTGAGTGTGTCTGAAGCCTAAGACGTATCTGTTTGTCTCCGAGCATTAGCACACACATTATCATGTTTTCTTGTGTGTGCAGGAGGATGTATTGCGCTGCAACACGTTGTGAGCTTGTAGATCTGCTATGTTTCGTGTGCAACACCTCACTCAATTAAGTATGTTCAAGTCTTTATTGGATCTGTGGTGTATGGCATGGCATGGATTTCTACGCAGAGGGCAATTCGACATAAAATGCTGCAATAAAGTTCATAAGAGTTCTTGAATGCTGCCATCGGCACATGCCTGCTTTGAACGGATCTGATTCAAAAGGCTCGAAGGACTAATAATTATATTGCTCTTTCACTTTTTGCACAACCAATTGGGGCCGCAGCCAGCTCTGTGACCTTAAATAAACCATATGCTGAGAATCTCATCACTCCTCTGCTAGCTCTTGGCTCAGCCAGTGGGTGAAAACAAAGTTTAAATTCACCACCTCATATTATCCTCCTTCTCCCAACCAGGAATCCTTCTGTTCGTTCATTTGTTCATTCATTCATTCATTCGTTCGTTCGTTTATTGATTGATTGGATATTTTATTAGACATACATGTAAAAACAGCACGAGTACAGACAAAACACTTTGTCTAAAAGGATTGCACCCAAAAAGTCCTTGCGGTCTTGTTTCCATTGGGGTCTTAGGTATTCGCGAATGTAAGGTCGCAGTTTACCATGAGAAATGTCACAGCTTGTCCGTGTCCGTGTAGACGTGTGTGTACACATTTTTACTGTCTATGGGTTGGTTCCCTTGACATATCACTGACATCACAGGTGATATCACAGGTGACATCACCTACAGTATGTAAAAGTCCATATATGGGTATTCCCCAGAATCCCTTTTATGCCCATACAAAGATCCCTGATGTCATCGATTATATCACTGGCCAGATGGCTAAGACATGGCCCATATCTGTGTGGCTGGTTCAGATAGGGATCTCCATGTATGGGCATAAAATATATTGTATGTTGTGATGTCATGGGAACCACTCTAACAGAATCCCTTTTATGCCCATATATGGAGATCCCTGATGTGATCAATATTGAGCCCATGTCTAACAGGATAACTTCATATGGGAATGCCCATATATGGAGGAAGACAGCCCATATATGTGCGGCTGGTTCAGACAGGGATCTCCATGTATGGGCATAAAAGGGATGTACTACATCCCTACATGAATCTCCTTATGGATCTCCATATATGGGTAACTGTTCTGATGTACATCACTGACCAGATGGCCAAATGTCGCCCTGAGGTGTCTTACTAGTACCTGTAATAAGATACGTAGGAGTGTTGTCAGTGAGGCAGGCAGCGGAGAGGAGGCACGTTAGTTTTATTGCCCCTGTCAGCTCCTTTGCACTGATTCCCTCTCATCACGGGGGAGATTTTAATCAGCCAGCGACCGAGACAGAGGCTGAGTGCCAACAGAGGTGTCAAACTGAATAAAACAACAATCACAGTTTATCAAACTGGTTTGCGTGTGTGTGTGTGTGTGTGACTGTGTGTGTGTGTGTGTGTGTGTGTGCGTGTGCGTGTGCGTTTGCGTGTGCGTTTGCGTGTGAGTGTGCGCGCGCGCGTGTGCGTGCGTGCGCGTGTGCGTGCGTGCGTGCGTGTGTGTGGGAAAGGGAAAACCACAGCTATGAAAAGTCTCAAATATATCGAAGATAACTAACAGTGATAGTCCATTTGATATTACAATTGTTAAAATGATAAATAATGAAAGTTAAAGGCCCACTTCTCCCATTTTCAACCTATCTTCATAGGTATAAGGAGGGCTGTGGACAGGTCAGAAACCTGCCTACCAGTGACATCATCGGTAGGGAGGTTTGGTAATTTCAAACAAAGACTCATTTTAATTTTTGTATTAATGCAAGAACAATGGCTTCTATTTAAGCATGCTAACTTTCCATTAAGAGAAAGGCTGTAGTTTCTATTAGCATGGGATCCCCATCCATGATGTCATTGGTTGGCGGGTTTTCCATGTCCACCAATGAGACGCAGAGTGAGGAGGCGGAAATTGTGCCGCCGTATAATGAGCATTAGGGAGGTCCAATTATACGAAGATAAGGTTGAAAATGGGTGAAGTGCTCTTAAGAGGATACATAAGTAGCAAAGTCATGGAATCGTTATTTTAATTGCATGCAATACCATTAGTCCATTACTAATTGGGTACTGTTGCTTTACAATAACTATTCAGCCATTGCATGTCAATTATGCAAATGACAATCATGGACACAATATAATTTGGTTGATTATTGTTTGTTTGGAGAAGTTCAATAAATGTTTACCAGGCTGTTTCTGAAGTGGATTGGTGTTTATACAGAATGTGTGTTCGGGATTCCTCCACAATTAAAATACGGCTACAAATTGGTGTTGAAAGGAGCAGGCACCAAGCACTAGAATAATTGTCCCCCATCCTTGTGAAAACACCCACATGTATACAGTACATGTGCATGTGCATAAACCTGTGCCGGGTCCAGGTTTGAGGATTTGAAAATGGTACAGCAACTAAGTACATGTACGATTATGTGGTATTTTTACTTTAATCTATCTACGCAGGGGCGTCACAAGGGGGGGGGGGGGTGGGACTGAGTTACTAGGGCCCTATTGAAAAATAGCAGATATACAAGCTCACAGCGCGGCACCGAGTGCCGCGATAAGTGTTGGTTCCCACAGTACAAGCTTACTTGTACTGTGGAGTGTTTACTGGAGTATTTTCAGTAGCCTGCTTTTACTTCTACTCCACTACAGAGGCAAATATTGTACTTGTACTCCACTACAATTAGATTTGTATACATTTTATTTGAATGGTACCAATACCTTTGTACTTTCACCCAAATAAATGTTGAATTCGGGACTTTTACTTAGTAGTTCTACATTGCAGTATTGATACTTTTACTTAAAGGGGGCCTGTCACCTAAAGGGTTACTGTTACTTTAAGAATCATCTTAAAACACAAGTTAATATTTTTATGATGTCATTGTGGGGATGCGCAATTATAAGCCAATCAAATACATTTTCTGTATAGCCTGACTGTATGACTACTTACTGTACTGATCAGCTGTTGTTCGGTAGATTACGAGATTACACTGAGACAGTTTCAGACTGTTTGAGGATGTACATGGGAGAGAGACCACATGAACTACTGTATCATACTATTAGAATTTCGGGGCTAACCTTTAAGAAAACGCTTCCACCATTGCTCTATTTGAGTAGGATGAATTGGCTAATTGAACGCAACCTTGGAACAAATGTACCAGCGAGCGAGTAAGCCCCAATCCCTGGATGATTTCAACCTCTACAGTACATACATACTGCATAATATGATGATGTAATGCGTCTTCCTAACAGTGTGCAGATCAAAGTGTGAGCTTGTGCACTCTGAACTGAAACTGACCTGTTTTATAAGGCTAGAAGGCGTAATTATTTCTCTTTTACTTTTGCTGGAACCAAGTGGGGCAGAATTAAGCCAGCTCTGTGACCTCAAATAAACCATATGCTGACAAGCACATTCATCACTCCCCTGCAAGCCGTTGGCTCAGCCGGTGGGATGAAAGAATGCTCGAATTCACCACCTCTGTTCATTCATTCATTCATTCATTCATGCATTCATGTGTGAGACATACTATACACTTTAACTCTATCTTCTCAAACATAATGATAATTCAATTTACAGGAGTGTCAGCGAGGATTATAAGCAGGCTGCGGAAGAGGAGGCGCGTTAGTTTTATCGTCCCTGTCAGCTCGTTTGCACTGATTCCCTCTCATCATGGGGGAGATTTTAATCAGCCAGCGACTGAGACAGAGGCTGAGTGCCTGCAGAGGTGTCAAACTGAATAAAAATTAATCACGGCTTATCAAATTGGGTTTGCGTGTGTGTGTGTGTGTGTGTGTGTGTGTGTGTGTGTGTGTGTGTGTGTGTGTGTGTGTGTGTGTACATTTTCAAAGGGGGTGGGGGGTGATAATAGCAATTGCATCGTTGGTTTCTGGCATCCAAAGCTAACCATGCAACACTGTGGAGAGGCCTCGCAGCTCATCAGGACAGATGACTGCAAAATGAGATATTGATTCTCTCTCCAACTCTGATGTTATCTCCCTTTTTAGTAGCCCA
>NC_137833.1:14850659-14930659 GCF_963921795.1 Nannobrachium achirus | reverse complement strand
CATATAGAGTCTGCACACTGGATGAATAGGAAGCTCCGTAAGTTTATTGTTGGTCAACGTTTCAATCTTAATAGATCTTCATCAGGATTCGGGACCTATCCCCACCCATCCATCCCAACTAACCCATCCTACCTCTATCGTCATGGTTTCACAACCATCTCTCATTCTCTATCTCTATCATTTTCCATCTCACCTACTGTATAAGATTCCATTTTGCCCTGTCTATCTAGACTCTGTCTATATCGCTCCTATCCACCGATGTCACAGATTTATTTCATACACAACGTGAAATGTCGTTATGCTTGTATTTCATCTAACAGTGATGATTAAATCTGAGTAATAGTTCAATAATTCAAACTCAACCCATTAAAAGCATGAAGCGATTAAAGCAAGCAATTAAACGTCTTAGTAATAAATTATCTTTGCTTATAAAATAGTATTTTGGTGCCTTCAAAGCAGCCAAAGGTATGGCACCTCCATACCTCCAAAGCCTGATCAATCCCTACTACAACCCCACCCGTTCACTCAGATCAGCCAACACGGGGATGCTGACAGAGCCCTCGCTAAAAACCCCAGGACAACAATCCACTCGTCCGAGACTCTTTGCCCTCCTGGCCCCCCAAACTGTGGAATAAACTCCCTGTTGCACTTAGAACGGCTGACTCACTCCCTAACTTCCGCCATGGTCTGCTTCCTGGTTGGATCTCACTGTAAAGCTACGAGTTTGCAACTTTGAACTGGGATTGCGGAAAAAAAGTTTACATTGTTTGCTGTTTCACGTATAAATCCCAGGCAAATTCCCGTTACAGTATGTCAGAGTAATGTGGGGTCAAAGTTAGTTTTTTTTTTTTGTTTACCCTCATTGAAAGTTAATGTTTTTTTTGTCTCTGTTTCTTGCGTATTACGTCGCCATGGTAATGCATAACGGCAAGAATTTGTATAGCACACCATTCCCAGCTGTGCCGCACGTTTTGATGTGTATATTGCAGGGGTTGTACCAACCGTGCGGGCACAAGTGCCGAGGTTTGCGGGAAGAATAAAGTCACATTAGGTATGGCGCATTACAATAAGTGTTTTGCCATTACATGTCTAGCACACTTAACTTAAAGTTTTCAAATACATTTAGTGAATTTAAAGTACAATATTTGCTTCTGAGTTGTAGTGGAATAGAATTAAAAGTATTGGAAATTGGAAATACTCCAGTAAAGTACAAATACCTCAATTAAGTAAATGTACTATGTACATGTACTATGTACTTTCCCACCACTGCATAATTGCAAAATAGATATTGATGACTGTTGCTGCTGTCCATAAAGAAAACTATGGCTTCACAACATTCTTACAGGACAAGAGGTATTTCAAGACATTCGATAACCATAATAGCCTACTTATTGAAATAAAGTCATCTTTTTATTTTTCTCTCTCCCTCTCTCCTCACCGCTTGTCTCGGTGCAAAGAAAATGAGCACTGGCTCAATATAAATCTGTCCCAGATGTCAATGCTGAGTCACTCATAAAGGTCATCTACCATTGTGAATGAGTTGAGTATTGAGTTGAATTTGGATGGATTTTTAATGCAAGCAGTGTGCATGACCGTGAATCCACCTACTGTACATAAACAGTAGACACACATCTTAATCTTGATAATTTGCTATCTAAATAGTAAGGTATAGTATATTTAGTTCTCTCTAAGTAACTTAGGGCTACTTACACCAACACAGCCCAGATGAGCGAAATTACATTTGGTACCGCAACTATGTGGTCGATGGGTGTGAAAATGACGGATGTGGAGGTTTTGAAACTAGCAATAAAACCTGCATTCCATTTGATTTGCCCCGATAACACTGAGGATTTGACTGTAGCTTTGTGTGTGTGAGTATGTGTGTGAGAGTGATGTAGTATGTGATTCAGTCAGCATTGGACAACCAGGATCATAAAATGCTGTTCATCAGGTTCATCATGTTGCTTGTCTGTGTTATGGCTTTGTGTGCGTAAGTGTGTAAGTGCGCACGCGCCCGTGTTTGTGTGTGACATAGTATGTGCAAAAACGCTGTTGCCTGTGTGTTAATTATGGCTGCAGTGCGTGCGAGCGCGCGTGTGCGTGCATGCGTGCGTGTGTGTGTGTGTGTGTGTATCAGTAAAACACAGTAACGTTAATCTCTGTAATGGCTAATCAACAGAAAGGTCTCATTAAAGGTCACACATAACGACCATTTGAATCCCTTTGAGAGAGAGAGTCACACACACACACACACACACACACACACACACACACACACACACACACACACACACACACACACACACACACACACACACACACACACACACACACTTCACTTACTGTTATCTAGACTCTGTTTACCATATTCATGTTTCATTTTTGTTTAATTGAGATTAATTTGGATCATGCAATATTATCTTAGTTAAAGGTTGTGGTGTTCAGGTGACATGAATAAACAAGGACAGAACAGGAGAAATACATTGATTGGCTAGTCTGTTGTTAGGTCAACTGGCCCTACGTTTATCACTCAGTGACTCACACAGCTCCATTCAGTGACATTTACAGGTGTAGGCTTGGCTCTGCTGGTCCAGCCAAACGTTGACAGACCAAAACAAGCTACAAAAAGGACTGGGGCTCACAAAGACAACTAGATAGTGTTTGACCTTGGTCAAAGGCATTCTGCTGCCTGAACCCTCTCTCTCTCCAGACCCTGGAGAGAGAGAGGTGCTGAGAAATTGTAGTGGAAGAGAGAGAGAAATGGGCTGCAGCCAACAGTGAGAAAAGATAGCTAGAGAAGACACAGACAACAGAAAGAGGGGGGGGGGGGGGGGGGGGGGGGGTAAAGTGGAAGAAACATAGAACAGGGGAAGAAAGGGAGTCAGAGAGTCATACAGAGACATAATCAATACGAAGAATACGTGATGGGTCAAAGGGTTTTGGCAGAAAGAGAAAGAGAGGGATAAATAGATAAATAGGTGGGGGGGGGTAGATGAAGAAGTTGTTGCGTCGCTAATTGACACAAAATCTGTAAATTGAAAGCACAGTGCTGCACAGAGGTCCTTCGTGCGATTCCAATTTGGGGTTGATTGGATGTTGAGTTTATGATTTCTTATTTTATTTTCACCTTTTTGCGAGGATAAAATAGGACCCCCTGCAAATGTTGGAAGCCAATTTAACCTTTGTCAGCCTTCTGGTTGGTCCCTGACTGAACAACCAGCAGTCTCTTTCAGCCCTGGTTCTATGTTAAATTTTCTAAAACATAATATTTGGAGAGAAAAAAAAAGAATCACACCCAATGTGAAGTGAGCGGTGGTCGTGCATGCATAACGTCTTCAGATTAGGATTTGCGTCTAGGATGTACCGGTACAGGCTATGCTACACACACACATTTTGCTATGGCAAAACGCTGAGGAAAAAGGCTACAGACATACGACATATGACATCACTAGACAAACATGATGCTACGTACACACATTTTGCTATGGTAAAACGCTGAGGAAAAAGGCTACAGACACACGCACAGCCACTCTATGGAGCGGTTTACCACCGCTCAAAAAAAGAACATGATATGCCCAGTCACTATACTGCACCTGTGATGTTCCTCTTTACTTACACCAAGTTTAAAATAAGAATAGAATACACTGGATATCAATATGATGCAACTGAAAAACATATTATTTCAATGGTAATGGATAGAGAGAAAGGATTTTTGTCCAACCAAGAAACAGCAACCAATGGGTGCAAAGAGGGGCACAACCACAGCTGGAATTGACAAAGGCTCAATAGACGAATCGCAAGTCTGCCCCTCCAAACGCTGTCTCCGCCTCGGCCTCCGACTAGTATCACAGCCGCCTCTAGTGTAAACGGCTCTCTGTAGGTCCAGCAGCCAGGCGAGTTCCTTATTCCACTGCTGCGTCCTTATACAGTATATATTCCTCTGTTGTATTGTTTTAAAAGTTTAAAGGTTTACATATTTTTCCAATGCATATCCAGGCCTTTTTGACTGATTGGAAGAGATTTCGAAGCTCTGGGTCCAAAACGGAATTAATATTTAATGTGTAAAAATCTGCGGTATTTACATTAAAGTGAATCGGCCCATTAGAGGCGGCTGTGATACTAGTCGGAGGTCGAGGCGGAGAGGTTGGGGAATCATCTATTGCAGCCAACGGTACAGAATATCCAAACTCTGTATAACACATGTTTATCACTATAAACACTATAGACTATAAACTAGAATGTGTATCGATTTGTGAGTTTTTGTTAGCCTCGCATGGGACAACTTTTTATTTGCAATGGCAGATTCGTCTGGCTAAGTGAGGCTACGTTTTTGTACAAAATAAGGACTCCTGATTAGACAGAGATTTCAAAATGTACAACATTTTGGAATACGACATCCTAGTTTTCTGCTCAAATGCTCCATAAATTGTAAACCATTCTCGATAGAATAATCAGAAACTGCTATCTTGACTGTAAAAGGTCAATGTAGAGAAAATGTAGGCCAAGAAGAAAATGTTATATCAGGGTTGAGTGTTAATACATTTCCCACTGATAAAAAGATTAACTTACTATACACACAGTATATCTCCAAGGCTCTCCCATTCATCTTCCTTTGAAGATTTGTCATTAAATTTTAAAATACCAATTCAGCTTTCACTCAAATTCCATCCATTACTTTCCATTCATGCCGGGACCTTTAGAAGGTCTCTCTCTCTCTCTCTCTCTCTCTCTCTCTCTCTCTCGTTGCAATCATTTTCAGTGCTTTGCACGTTATTCATTTATTTTATAAAATAGGTAAAGAAAAACGAAAGGCAACTTTTTTGTTGTTTTCTTTTCACAAACGGATCTGTTGAGAATTGCAATTTGTCCTGTTTATGTCCACCGTGATGCCAGGTTGGAGCTGGAATCCACACCGGTACATAACCCACAACAAAACGCCTCTGGCCCTGCTCTAATTGGAAAAATGGAAAGTCTGTTTTGCATAATAGGTCTTGAGGATTGAAGAATTGAACACAGTTGCGCTGGCTGGTTTTCTGTTAGTTTGATTTACTACTCTGTCCAGGAGATGTGCACACTAACACATGCACACGCACGCACACACGCGCAAACATGCACACGAGTGTAGCAGTAGTGACCAAAGCTTTGTGCTGGTGCATTAAATGGTAAATGACCGTGAATTATTTAGAGATGAGACCCAGAGAGGATTGTGTTTACTGTGTGGAAAACAAGAACCAATGTGTGTGTGTGTGTGTGTGTGTGTGTGTGTGTGTGTGTGTGTGTGTGTGTGTGTGTGTGTGTGTGTGTGTGTGTGTGTGTGTGTGTGTGTGTGTGTGTGTGTGCGTGCGTGCGTGCGTGCGTGCGTGCGTGCGCGCGCGCACATGCGCGTGCGTGTGCGTTATAGCTGCACTGACCAAGTTAACACATGCGCGTGCGTGCGCGTGTGTGCGTGCGTGTGCGTTATAGCTGCACTGACCAAGTTAACACTCTTGGAATTTCAATTCAATTGCATGGTACACAAAAACAAATGGGAAAACCACTATGGACCTCCGATCAATGACAGTTTCAGTTGTCAGTTGTCTCAGTAAAGGTCAGATAGACAGAAAACGTTGCCGATAAATGAAACCTTGCAGTGGTTTAAATTCTGGATCGAGTTCACAACAAAATCGCATTTGCAGCAAAGCATAACAGTTGAAGGAAAGGTTAGTATATAGACAGATGTGGCACACTTAAAGAGGTAAAGTGTGTACAGTCAGTCACCAAGATAATTAGATGGTATGATGAAAGAAAATACTTTAAACCCCTACATAAATACAAATACTCTTTATTGAAATGTTTTGAGTCAAACTATGAATAAACCAAAAACTGAGTGATGTTTCGGGCCACGCACAAAAATAATTTCTGTAGATAATTGGTTCTCAAAGTGGGATCCAGGAGTGGGGTCCAGTTACAAGTATGTGTACCGTACGTTTTTAGTTTATAGTTTGTAAAGTTTGTCTGTAAGAGTTTCTAGTTTAGTTTGGGGGCTCAGAGAAAAAAAATCGGATACATATCAAACTTGGGGTCCTTGAAATTAAAAGGTTTGGGAACCACTGTTGTATAGATGGTCAATGAAAGTCAATGTTTTTGGGGAGAAAAACTGTCTCCACACACAGTGAGTGACGATTTCAGTACCATGGAGAGTTCCCACCGTTCAGCCATAGCCGTTCAGCCATAACAGCAAAACATCTGACTGTGCTAATCGTGGTTCTGCTGTATTAGTCAGTATTTTAACTGTAACTAAGTACTTTTACTCAAGTACTGTACTAAAGTACAATTTTGAGGTACTTTTACTTTACTGGAGTATTTCCAATTTGTTTTTCTTCTAGTCTACTACAGTACATCTCGGAGGCAAGTATTGTACGTTTTACTCCACTACAGTTATTTGAAAACTTGAGTTACTAGTTGTAGATTTGAATTATTATTACAAAACATACATTAATCACTTCTGCCCTTTTTAAACGTTGGCTTTTTGAAAATGGACGACCTAAAACACACAACTCCCATCTTTCAAAAGATCTTAATACATTTCTATACACATGATCCCTTGTGAAAATGAAAGACATTCTGCATAAGGAGTACCTTACGTATGTGTTGATGCCAATACTTTTGTAAGTACATCTTGATTACTGGAACGTTTACTTGTAACAGAGTGTTTCTAAATACTTTTACAGTACTTGTTAAGTAAACAAATGTAGTACTTTTCCCAGCAGAGTCACCGACCTGAGGTCAGGCAGCCATGGGCAGATGGCATGGGACCTATGCACTATTGGAGAGAGGGGGGAGAGGGGGGTGCATACATGCGTGCGTGTGTGTGTGAACAGCTTGGACAGCGTGGAGTGTGCATGTGTGTGTAGTGTATGTATGTGGATGTTTGTGATGGCTAATGAGCAGTGTTTCCACACACACACACACACACACACACACACACACACACACACACACACACACACACACACACACACACACACACACACACACACACACACACACACACACACACACACTTTAATGACTTCATTATAATTCCTTTTTCTACCATCCGGCCTAATCCTGCCTGCTCTCACATCCACACAAAAAAACAGCATCCAGCTTGGGTGGAATGTATTTATGTCCATGCTACGGCTGTCATTCACGCTTGGCTGCGTGATGATACCCTCCTCTTAGGCTGAGTTGTTGCCCCACTGAGCCCACCAGTGTTTGTTTTTGCCAGCCTGAGGGACCAGCTGTGCTTCCCACCAATCCACAGTGTAAATCAAAAGCTATACAGTATAACTTTCCTGAAAGAACTCTACAAACCCCATACACCAGGGGTCTTCAACAGGGGGTCCGGAAACCCCTAGGGGGTCCACCAAGTTACTACAGGAGGTCCTCCAAATCATTGAGAAACCTTTTTCTTCTTTTTTATATTAACCACTTGAACCCTAGTGTCCATATTCTGAGAAGTTTAGCCAAAAATAGCCGATCTACAACGCCTCACGCTGCGAGGTGTTGTGAGCTTGTAGATCAGCTATTTTTGGCAAAGAGGTTTGGTGTAGAGGGGAAAAGGAGCAGACTGAAAGGTCAGGTTTATGGCCTATTGACAGTTCAAGTGGTTAAATATCTCAAAACACAAATTGACATGAATCTAAAATACACTGATGATTGTGCTGTCAAACAGTGAAACTATGGAATCTATCTCTCAACTAAGGGGTCCTTGGTCTGAAAACGTTGAAGACCCCTGCCATACACCAACAAATATGCGTGTACTGCCTGTATACACACTGTATGTATTCAGCACAAATTGCCACTCAGTGGTTCTCAAAGTGGGTGCTGTGGTACCCTAGGGTGCCATGACTTAAGTCCAGGGGTGCCGCAGAATGCTTTGATAATATATGGAATTCATCAATATCACTTCAGCTTAACTACTTCAACCCTCAATATGCGCCAAACCTCGACGCCAAAAACGAACGATTTTGGTGAATGTTCCCCCCAGAATCGGGATGCTGGTTGAATATCAAGTAAGACGTTATGGAAAGTTTGAAACTACAATAGTAACTACAATCTAAGTTTTCCTTGTGACACTTACTGTATCTTAGGGGAAGATATATACATTTATGTACCGTAATATGACATAAATGTAAGGTTCTATAAAGGAACGATGTAATTCAAGGGTGCCTTGGATGAAAAGGTTATTTACAGTGGTGACCTGAGACGAAGTTTGAGAACCAGTGTTGGGCAACAAGAGAGAAGGAGGGGGGGTAGAGAGGTATTAAAACCGGTTCCGCAGCATTGGCTTGGGTGGGTTTATGTATTTATTTCCCAGGGAGGCCATAAATGTGCATTTATGTGTTTATCCGTAGATTTCCCATGATAAATCTATAGCCTATATGCTATCCTAAATATAATATGTTTAGTTTTTCTATCACATATTATGTGGACTGAACATGTGACCTGGTGACACACAGATTTACCAATGGATATGCAGTAGGCCTACATTATATACTAATACAGTACTTATATGTATTATTTATACTTATCCAGCAGCAGGAAATCTAAACTGAGGAATGCATAGAGGCAACACCCCATTGGGAAATGTATGAATGAGATTTGAATACGTTTGATTTGGGCCAATTTGATTTGATTTACGGCTTGATCAAATGTGTCTGTGACAGCTATTTTATGGGAAAAAAAACAAAGATGCAGTGCCCTTTAAATTAGCCCCCATCCTTCACAGCTAGATTTCCGGAGACAGGAGTTAACGCTCATAATAAATGCTATATAATATATAAACACCCCCCCCCCATTGGGAGGATTTATTTATATGAGCCATGGATCTGTCTCAGTCCCCTCAGCCCATCCCGGCAGACCATGGGTTAGGATTTCATGGCTGAGTGGAAAACCACATTATGGTTGTTGTTCCTCTATACGCATGCCACCACTCAGCCTCTGTGACTCTCAAAGTCAATTAGAGCAAAGGCCCACAAGTCTATAAAAAGACATGCATGCAGAAAGAGATTTGTTCAACATGTGACAAGTCAGAGTGTGGCTGAGGAATTGGCTTTCCTTCACTTTTCACACCCTGTATGCAGGCAAAATAAAGTGTCTACAACACATCAGGGGGCATTGAAACGATGCTAAGAGACGTCATGAGCTTTATAGGACACTATGGTTCTCAACGTGGGGACTGGGGACCGAACCTGGGTCCTTGAGGAGGTTCAAGGGGCTGTGCTCCCTAGTAGAATTATAATTGTGTGTGTGTGTGTGTGTGTGTGTGTGTGTGTGTGTGTGTGTGTGTGTGTGTGTGTGTGTGTGTGTGTGTGTGTGTGTGTGTGTGTGTGTGCGTGTGTGCGTGTGTGCGTGCGTGCGTGCGTGCGTGCGTGCGTGCGTGCGTGCGTGCGTGCGTGCGTGCGTGCATCACTGCACTGAGGGAGGAAGCGCGTGCGTGCGCGCGCGTGCGTGTGTCATCGTTTCATATTCAGACAACGAAATGAATGAGACAGACTAAAGTAAACACACATGCAAACGAGCGCGCGCGCGCGTGCACACACACACACACACATTGCATATCACATACACATGTTCAATTATCAGCAGGAATTCTCACATTCACAGCTGTCTGCTGTCAAAACAACAGGCATCAGTGGATTACACACACACACACACACACACACACACACACACACACACACACACATGCGCGCGCCTTAAGCCCATAAACATACTGTACCATACATTTCATGCAATTAATTGCCCCGGAAATATATATTTTTAGAGCGATTGTTTGCGTCATGGCTCATCCATGACGCAAACAATACAGTATCCACACAGAATATCATTATTAAACAGGATATAGCAATTCTTATTAGAAACGAGGTTGATCTTCTACTGCAAATGAATGTGTCAACCTGTATGAATGAGGCATCAATTATAGGCCTACAGCAATATTATTTTCATACATTTTATTCACCACTCTCCTGGTGTGTAAAGATCTTAATCGTGATGCAATTTTGTAGCATAATTAGTAATAAGGACATGTAGAGACGTGCTTGTTTGTGCCTGACTTGACTGCATTGCAGACCGACAACCACACGCTGCAGTCTCTCTGCCTTGTGAACTGGAATCTTATCAGCCACAAACAGAGGTAGTGAGTAGAAACTCAAATAAAGGCTTCCCATTAACTTTGCATTGATAAGTGTATTTGAAGGACCATTCAATAAATGGGTGAGAGTGGATCAAGAAATAGGTTTAGAGATCTAAAGATCCCTGGTTCGATCGCTGGCCTCCCCCCGAACCCGTAACTGCTCCTGATAAGCAGGTTGGCGCCTTGCATGATTTCCTCTGCCATCATTGTGTGAATGTTGCTCACATTGTAAAAGTGTTTTGGATAAGGGAACTATGCAGGCACGTGCACACATAGACATCAAAGGGGGCTTGAGCCCCTGCCCTTTTATCCCTCTGTAAAAAAGTGCCCTCTCCAGACCGTGAATGCAGTTTTTGCTATGGTGAAAGAAATACAAATGTCCTCTTTCCATGCCATACCTGAAGATAGCATTCTAGAGAATTATTGTCTTGTCCAAACTCTCCCGAACTTGAATGCAGCACCTAATGTTGAAAGAATAGCCCTCTCTGTGTAGAAATCCATGCCGTTACGCCACATCTCCAGTATTGACTTGATTATGCTTAGTTCACTGTGGTATCAAGCACTGAAAATAGCTGACCTCTAAGTTCACAACGCGTCGCAGCGTGGAGGTCTGCTATTTTCAATATTTTCTCCCCAAAGCCCTTTTAGAAATGTCAGCCCCTGCCTCTCTAACATTCTCTGCACGTCCCTGGAACTATTTACCATGTTATTGTCTCTGCCAGGCCAAAGGTGTGGCCGAGACTATGTTTTAGCCCCCATCCTCCGTCCATATGTCCGTACGTGTGTGTACAGCTAAGCTAATCTCCGGCAGCGCTGGACCGATCGGTGTGAAACCGGGCACACACACTCCCTGGAGGCCTCTGCCCCAAATCTTTTACATTATAATGTTATGGCACCACCAGGAGGCCGATCTTTGCTAAACGAATTTTTTGATCTTACTCCTACAGATTTTGTCCAAACATCACACAAATCTGTAAACATTATCTCTATAGTCATGTCATCAAGATGGACCTTTCCGATTTTTCATATCTTATCCTGATTGGCTAAGATTGACTGCCTGGGGTGGAGACCTTTACTCCAAGGCGTTCATTTTCTAGTTTTATTTACAGTATGTAACACTGCAGTAACAACTTTGGGCTGTTTTTGTATTTTGTTGTGTCAGTGGTTAGTTGTTTAGTAAGTATTCCATTGATCCAAACATCATGGCCTGCACTTGCACCCATGCCCAAAATTGCATTTGTTCTTCTTTTCAGAGAAGCTGTGGATAGGAGCACCAACTGTAAACAACCATCACATTTTGTGCCCACCATAAAATGTTGAGGTTAATGGACCTTAGTATGAAGGTCTCTCCCTTTTCAACACAATTCTGCAGAGGCTTGGATTAAGTGCGTCGGGGAGTCGATGAGAGTCTGTGCGTGTGTGCGCGCGTTTGCGTGAGAGTGTGTGTGTTGTGTTCCCTCATCGATTCCAGTAGTTTACCACAACATGCACACTATGTGCACGTGGCTTTGTATTGCCTTTTATTCTCCATGCAACATGCACACTATGTGCACGTGGCTTCGTATTGCCTTTCATTCTCCATGTGTGTCTTGGCCCCGCCTCAACTTGACTCTTGTCATTACAGATTCTCCCATGCACACATCCCTGTTAGCCTGGCGGGGCCCGACGTTATCTGTGTTCATTCCTTCCACAGTATAACGTCTGGCCTTCGGCCAATTGGCAGCTTGAAAAGTGGGCGGGAGTACTTGCCTTGACAGACAGACTCCTCTAACCAATCAGCGTTGCAAAACATCTGACGTCATCACAGTGCGCTAGAGCAGAAACACACAGGCTCCTCTCTGACTCTCGATACAACCGAACCAACTAACCTACATAGCAGCCAGTAGTACTTACTACACACTAAAAGTATTAGTTTTTTTGTTTACGTGTGTCTATGTCTATTTCCGCGGATACAAACGATTTCTGCCGCCTCTGCCTGCAGAAATAATGGCGCTCTGTGTAACACCAAACCAATATGGGAAAAGGGAGGCAAAGACGTAATGGCATGAGTAATCAATAGGAAACAAAGTCATTTTTGGGACGAACTACTCCTTTAATGCAGTCTATTGCCCCGCTTTGGATGACTGTTTTTGCTATTACTGTGGGTTTATTTGGTGTGTTGACCCAGTCTGTTTACAAGTTCTGTTAATGAAACCTGCTTATCTGTTCCTCCTATAGTCTGGGTCTGCTTTTGAGTCCAAATTCCATTATCTGCTCTGCAGGAACAGCCATTGTAAAGCTTTTCTCATACTGTATGTACTATTACACTGATTACCATATCCCTCTGAGCTGCAACAATACATTCTCAGCCAGTCTTGATGTAAATCTGGAGAGGCTGCAAACAAATCACACAATGAACTGTATAATGTCCACGTTGCTGCTGGAGAAAGCAATCATCTTCAAAGCCTGCAGTTTATGATAAACATGGGGAAATACAATAACACCGGAGTTGTGTTTCAAAACCGAGCTCTCCCTCTCCCGTGTGGTACTTCTTTTCACCGGGTTCTATGGCTTGTCACACCGGCACCGCCTCATGCATTCAACAAAACACATGGCTTGGATCAATGGAGCTACAGTTGTATACATATAATTCAGCGTATAGAGCGTTAGTTCATGCAGACACAGACAGGTAGAAAGTTACATGCTATCCTCATTCATTTGCTAATTAATTCATACTCCCACAAATGCAGTTCATTCTCATTCGCTACAAGCTAACTCACAGATGCCCTCTTACCCACAGTGGATCTCAGGTGGTTCATTTAAGCAGTCCTTTATTCATTTAGGGAGCCCGTTCACTCGCATTGCAACGGAAGTAGCGCGAGACGCGAGATTTCAACCTGAGTTCAAAGTGCGGCTTTACGGCAATAATGGCAGAGCTGGGTGGAAATAAACAATGCATACTGACTCGAGGCATTATCTGCCGACTGCCGCAGGCATGTAGCAAAAAAAATTACTTCCGAGTTAGATAAATACGCAGATTAACAATTTATCCATGCTCAGCCCTGCACCAATCAAAGTCACTGGATTGGTTTAAAGATGGGGACTTCGGAGAGTTAAGATTTCGGATTCTCAACAAAAGACACTGGTGTCTACATGACAAGAAAGAGACAACGGCGTCTACTGTCTACATATTGAAAGAGACAGAGGAGAAATTGGTACAGCCAGCTGGGGCATTACAGGCCGGGAACACATTTTGCTGTTTGGGAGGGGCTTACAGTACATGTACAGTATGTAGCAACATATTTGTTTTGTAGGCTAATTTCTGATTTAGCCCTATTCTATAGGTTAGGCCTAAATGGGTTAAGGCCACTGTGGCCTCAGGTCATGCCATTGGTTTGAGGGGCACAAGGCCAAACTGAGGGGCAACGATGACCATGGCCTTCATGGCCTCAATGAAATTCCTGCCCTGATAGGAACATACATTATTTTATCAATACAATCTCAGTGTTTTGCCGATTGTTTAGGGGCCCACTTCAATTCTCACGGCCAACCAGTGGGCCCTGGCCCACAGGTTGCCTTAATATCAGAGCATCGCAAGGCATCTTTAAAGCTATGAATATTGCATGCTGCTGATGTGTGCTTCGGTTCAACTTGTGTCCTGGGGTGCACGATAAAGCAGAATATCAGTTAAATAATAGATGGTGTCAGTGTTTATCCAATTACCGATCTAATCTTTATAGCCGCGTGTCCATCCTTCTAACAGGTCTGCGTACAGAGGGGCAGGATCAGTGGATGCCTTTTTCATACAGGGAAAAACAGACAGACAGACAGTTTTGATTATATCATGTTATGGATAGGGGCAATCGATGGACAGATGGAGACAGAGAGAGGAACAGAAATGAATGATGAAGTATAGACTGAGTTATCAGGTACAAAATGCTGTGAAAGATTCTTAGGCCCTTGTCGGAAGAAAAGTTGAAGGATGCAGGCAGTCAGATGTTTCTCAGATCGATTTATTGGCACAGAATCAGAGTACAGTGGTTCCATGTATGACCACCCAGCCCGGCAGCCTCACGGCCTCGGAGTGACAGAGATAAACAAACAAGATGCCTCTATGTATGGATCCTATGTACCTATTGTCCACTGCACAAAAGCTAACAAGTGCTTGGTGATTATATTGATTTTCCTGGATGCAAAAAGTTGCAGGTTTGATCCCTGTAGACCCTGTAGAGCAGCTTCCACGTGAACAGAATCGAGCACTGCAGAAGAAGAAGAAGAAGAAAGAGAAGTCAGTGCCATCAGCGGATTAATTATTGACAGAGACAGAGCCATTGCAGCCAGCTGAATCCCTATCTGTCTCCACGCAACGCTCTCCTTCCTCATACATTTTTAAGTTTTAAGTTTTGTGTTGTAAAGGTCAGGAAGAGTACAGGTGAAGGTTCAAATGATTTGGTGTGCTTGGCCAGCTGTATCGTTGCTGCTGAGTCTGCCATTTTTAAATCTGTAGGTTTTATTTTTTTCATTTTTATCCTGGTAGGGTTGCTTGCAATGCTTTTTCTGCAATGCTCTCTCTTTCTTGATCCCGCTTCACTCGGTTACACACATTCACACCTGGGATCTGACCAGTACACGGCGCACACACATCAACAGTGCTATTGAGGGAGGGGTGAGTATTGCTCATTCAGTTCCCTGCTCAGATTCTTCTGGGCGAGCCGAATAGTAGACCCAGGAACCACAAGCTTTAACTATTAGGAGTTTCTGCATGTCTGTCCCCCACACTGGTGAATGCTAACCTGCCGAAGCTGGTGAATGCTAACCTGGTGAATGTTAACCTGGTCGGACGAACGGGAGGTCGAACCAATGCTCATTGGTTCGGGCCATTTATAATATAGGAATGAAGCCGCGGGCCGGATAAAATGTGCCGCACTTTGGACACCCCTGCACAACACACAGGCCCTGACTACTACAGGGGCTGTGTGACACTCCTTTCTCCCTCATACTCTTCACCCATCCATCATTCCTTGATTCCATATGATGTCATTCCTTCTCCTTCCATCCATCCATCCGTCCGTCCGTCCGTCCGTCCGTCCGTCCGTCCGTCCGTCCGTCCGTCCGTCCGTCCGTCCGTCCGTCCGTCCGTCCTTCCGTCCGTCCGTCCGTCCGTCCGTCCGTCCTTCCTTCCTTCCTTCCTTCCTTCCTAAAGCTATCTGTGTTCTTTCTCCCTTCCCTCCATGATGTGATCGTTAAACCTCAGAGATGTGACCGCTATCTTATACTGCATCTCCTCAATCCACTCATTGTTATTCTGTACACTGCAGTGGGGAGGTGCACAATGGCTGTCCCCCGCTGTGTATATAAGTGTGTGTGTGTGTGTGTGTGTGTGTGTGTGTGTGTGTGTGTGTGTGTGTGTGTGTGTGTGGTAGAAGTGGAGTGGGCTTGATGCATGTCTATGACAGTGCAGTATGTCTGTGCGTGCGTGCACACGTTGTACTGATGTGCTGAGCTAAGCAATTCGTCTTTTGTGACTGAATTCCATTAAGGCACCACCTTCTGTGCCTGCTGTATGTGTGCGTGTGCGTGTGTGTGTGTGTGTGTGTGTGTGTGTGTGCACGTGCGTGCGTGCGTGTGCGTGTGTGTGGGTGGGTACACTTGTATATTACCCACAAGTGTATAATAGAATCTAAGAAATAGACATTGTGAGGATTCTTTTCCTGGTTCTCGCAAGGGAAATGGTTGTTTTATGGTTTAACTGTACAGTATTTGGAAACTATAAAGTTAGTGGGAGGTTGGGGTTAGGATTAGACACAGGTTAGGTGTAGAGCAGTGTTTCTCAAATAGGGGTACGTGTACCCTAGGGGTACACTAGGGGGTACGTGAGGAATAACTAGAAAATGTGAATATGTATTTCTTTTTTTTATATATATATTTTTGGGGGCTTTTATGCCTTTATTGACAGATAGTAGGTCGACAGGAAATAGGCTCTATGCATATACACCATTTTGTTCTACTTCCGGGTGTCTTTCGACTTCCTTCACAGGTGTTACCGATGATACTAATGAAGGGTCTGTTCCATTCTGGTCAAACAGAGTCAGGGTGCTGATATTGTGCATGTTGGCTCACTGGAAACATTGACAGAGATGCTGTGAACCTGCTCATCTGTACATTTCTAAACCAAATTACATCAATTACTTTACTAGTAGTAACTGTTATTGAATAGAAAGCAATGTTTATTTGCCATTTTATTTTGAAATTATTGGTAATGGAAAAGACTTTTGATGTCAATTTTGATGTTGTCAAGGGAAGGGGGTACTTGGTTTCGGAAATCAGTGTAAGGGCGTACTGCAACCAAAAAAGATTGAGAACCATGTGTAGAGGTTATGTGTACCTTATTGTAAAGTGTTATAGCTGAATCATACTTGGTTGTGTGCAGCTGTAACGCACAGAAAATAGCAGATCTACAAGCTATATAGCGCATGGGGAGCAGTTAGGGTTCAAGTGCCTTGCACAGGGATACTTCAAAACATAGACTGGGCGGGGGTGGACCAGGGACCTTGTACCCAGTCAGCCAAGGCCACCCCAAATCTACATGTACTGTCACAGGATTACAGACAATGCCTCCCAAATGCTTTCTTCATGGTCAATCTCCAAAACCCTGACAAACTCTCTCAGTATGAGACCTGTTAACACTCGGGTGACTGAAGAAAAAAATCACTGCATTTATCAGTCAAATTGACAGGTACATTCTCTCACTTTTTGCCCAGGAGAGCAACACCTCCTCCCCTGCTGCCAGCGGGGGTTCTATTGTCTGTTGTTCTATTGACAATAGAACCCCCGCTGGCAGCAGGGGAGGAGGTGTTGCTCTCCTGAGCAAAAGATTTAGAGAATTTACCTGTCAATTTGACTGATAAATGCAGTCAGAGTGGTATAATCGTATATTATTTCATACTTAGGAAACGTTTCAGAAGGGGGAAAAAACCAGAACATATGTCTTGAGTATTTAGGAAAAGTCATGGAAGGGGAAATTTCTGAGACCTTCACGGGGAGAGTTATTGCACTTGGCGATCTCACAATCAGCCAAAATGACCGGTTAGTCACCCGTGTGTTAAACAATCGGGCCGAACTGGATGTGCACAACCCACTTCTGACCTGTTGGAGAGGGACTGTGAGGACATGGACACTATGGATTACATCCGTTTCTGAGGACAGCGTTGATTATACCCGCTAAAAAGGTATGCTGCTTTTTCTAACAGCAAGCCCTGGATCAGTGGGACCATTATAGCCCTCTTGAACAGGAATAAAAGGGCTCTCATCCACAGGGACACTGAGGGGATCAAGGCTGTAGAACTAGCTGACGGAGAGCAAGGAAGGTACAAGGACCCACTGGAAAGGGGGAACAGCTCCAGAGAGAGAGTGTGTGTGTGTGTGTGTGTGTGTGTGTGTGTGTGTGTGTGTGTGTGTGTGTGTGTGTGTGTGTGTGTGTGTGTGTGTGTGTGTGTGTGTGTGTGTGTGTGTGCGTGTGCGTGCGTGCGTGCGTGCGTGCGTGTGTGAGAGAGAGAGAGAGGCGCGCGCGGTTTTGCCAACAAACCTAAGCACAACGGTGGGGGCACGGGGGGCTGCAAGGGAAAGGAGCGTTTGTTTTCTGTGATGACGACGGAGGAGCGCCATTTCAGGCGACCATGACTTTAAAGGTCATCAGTAAAATCTCAAAGTCAATACTGAAACTCTCCGGCAACCAGTGGAGGGAGGCTATGGTCGGTATAATATGTGTGCGTTTTTACTTTGTCTGTAGTCGGACTTGACCCAAGGTTCTGACCCCACGACGGTGAGACTAAAAGATTTCACTCCTGGATCAGGGCAGCGTTCCCAGGAGTCCCAAGTGTGAAGTGAGTGTGTGTCAGGGATGTGCAGAGAATGTTGGAGAGGCAGTGGCTGACATTTCTAAAAAGGTCTTTTGCTGGAAATATCGAAAATAGCCGACCTCCAGGCTCACAGCGCGTCGCGCTGCGACGTGTTGTGAGCTTGGAGGTCGGCTATTTTCTGTGCGTGATATCACTCTGAATTAAGCATATTCAACAGAGAGTACAATTCTTTCAACACAAGATGCTGCATTCAAGTTCAGGAGAGTTTGGACAAGGCGATTCTCTTGAATGCTGCACTTCAGGTATGGCATGGAAAGTGGGCATTTGCATTTCTTTCACCCTAGTAAAAACTGTATTCGTGGCCTGGAGAGGGCAATTTTTACAGATGGATAAAAGGGCATGGGCTCAAGCCCCCTTTGATGTCTATGTGTGCACATGCCTGGTGTATGTGAAGGCTTGTATGCTACACAGTGTCCTTATGGGTCTATATTTGACAATGGAAGAGAAGAGAGACCTACTCCAACCACTGCAGATATGCTAGTTATATTGTATTAACATTCCATACAGATCGGTTGAAATGTTAACATTAACAACCAGGATTTTACCTTGTGTTAGTTTTTTCTGCAGGCATTTTGAAGCGCGGTCCAGATGGCATTAAGGTGCATTCACTGAAAGGAATATGGTAGGATCATTACTGATGCATCTATGAAATTACCACTTAGGGTGATAATAGTGATGCAACAGGCGGAGACAATTTAGTTTCATATGCTGCTGATTTAGTACGGTTTGCCTTTATTTTCGACAGAGATCCTCCCCATAGGCAGATGCTTTGAATGAAGCTTTTATAAAGCAGGCTGAGCAGTGCACGATGAACATTATGTGTGCGTGTGTGTGTGTGTGATTGTGAGAAAGACACATACAGACATGTAGCATTGCTTTGCTTTCTGTGGCACTGCTTCTCTCTCCGGCCGGCCTAATGTACCGGCCGGACGAATGTACCGGCCGGCCGAATGTACCGGCCTGCCGGCCGAATGTACCGGCCGGCCGCATTTACTAGCGGCCGTCCGAGGTACTACCGGCCTTTGGCACTCGCCCTTACTGTATCTTTGTTCACCGCTCTCTCGGGGGGCCATATAGCTTCTGGGAATCAGAAGGTTTGCTGTTCGCCTCCCGGCCCTGACTTTGTTGGGGCCGGGTGTGTCCCTGAGCGAGATACATATAAGCCCTAACTTCTCTCCCTGGAAGCTTGTCATAACGGGCTGAGGAGCCAACAGCCACACTGGGCAAGACCTGCGCTGTGCATTGTCTTAACGGAAGTGCTCGATTTTGTCGGAAGTGCTGTGTTTAAGGGAAGTTACGTCATGCAGTGCAGGTCTACATCCCCCAGCGAAAAAACAAACACAATAGATTGTAGCGCTTAACTTGCTTTTTACCGGTCGATGTAACGTTGTCAGAATGGGGGAGTGGGACTGAGTTACTAAGGCCCAAAGTGGAAGGGCCTTAATTATTTTATACTTTAACTATTGCCGCGTTGCGAGCTTGTAGATCTGCTATTTTTGAAAAGTCGTGAAAAATGTGTGCAAATCATTGAATGTATTTTTTTAAGTGAACATTTGTAACAAAAATGTTGCTTCTGGGGGGTCCCTGGAAGGCTGGAACTAAATACTTTGAGATGGGGGTCTGTGTCCAAATACATATTCTAAAACGGCTAGTTCCATTCCTTGATTCTGATTGGCTGGTTGCTGTGATATATGAGACTATAACCCACACCTTGAATCAGTTTATATCAAAGCCAGGTGCGTTATTTATTTTATTTTATGTGATGTTCACCGACATAGAAGCTAAATCTGGATGAAAATAAACATGTGTATGGATCGAATATCGTTCTTAACATGAGACTGATCTAACACATAAGTGTTGTTTCCCTATTTTTTGGCAAAAAGAATGACGTGACTTTATAAAGAATCCTTGTACCCAGAATTTGGTGTGACACCCCTGACTGCACCAACCTGGAGAGACTGGAGCTAGGAGGGCTGTCTGTGTGTGTGTGATCTGATCATTATACTATGTGTGTACACCAGGTACACCTGTAATCAATGGTGATGATTGTCAATCTAGTAGCTTCTATCAGATGTATTTTTGTTGTTATGTTATGTACTGTCTCATTATCCTTCATGGCAGCTCCTATTGTCCTTGTACCATCTTTCTCTATGAAAAATACTGCAATATGCACCAATCACATCATTTATTATTTTATTAATGTTGAGTCAATAAATTGACCCTGAACGTGAATAAATTGTGCTTTAAGATGCAGTCACTGTTCAAATAGTTTTTTTCATTCCCACAAGGTGAACCACCCCTCCTCAGAAAACATCAGCTTGCATGACATCATTCAATAATGAGATTAGCGACGAACCAACAATAATGCCTGTAAAGATGAGATACAATTTATTCCATAATACAAATTGATAAAGGCTTGGAAAAATGGATTGCAATTATAATAATCTCATTTGACCTTGAGTTCAGTCACAGAAGCAGACAAACAACACAGGCACAAGCCTCTGCTATGTCTCATGCTAATGCAACAGCAATTACACCATTGTGATTAAAAATATGACAGAGCCCCTTTGTAACTGTTGCGGTGACCTGACCTTTGAATAACATCTAAATTACATCTCAGGTGGGGTTTGTCTTATGGAGCATGACAAGAGAACAAAGCAGTGCAACACACTCCATCCAGTCCCTGATCTGCTTCCCTAATTGGTTATCAGCCATGGCCCAAGGCAAGCCATGGCCCAAGGCAAGCCATGGCCCAAGGCATTGTGTTTCATTGCTGATATGAGTTAATGGTGATCTAACCTCTTGCATAAAATCAACCAAACTAGCTTGGTAGCTTCTTAGCCAGGGCTGGATTAACCATTGGGCCGTGGGGCTGTTGACTCTCAGGGGCCCTTGGGGGAACTGGCCGCGTCATTAGTGGCGTTTCCATAAAGCTACTTTTTGCGCATTAACAGCTTAATCGCAAAATGTTTTTATGGAAACACTTCAAAATGCGAATAAACTTTCATTATCCGCAAAAAAGATTATCCGCTTGGAGGAGGAGGATTTTGAGGCTTAATCGAATAAACTAAATGCGCAAAAGTGAATGGAAACGGGTCAGACAATACATTCGAATAAAGTATGACGTTCTGGTCCATATCGTCCTCCTATATAACACTTTCCCCCGCCGCTTAATTAACGTCCATTGTATAGCGTTAGCCTACTAAACAAACCGGTTGTTACACACAGAGTGACCCTTCGTCATCACACCGTGTTGCGCAGGCCAAAAGTGGCCATACAAGCTCAAAGCAGCTCGCATCTGCGACGCTGCAGGATGCAGTCTGCCCGGAGCCGGAGGATTCAACCGGGCGGCGGGCCGGCCGCCTCGGCTCGGGGACGCCGCTCGGGGTGCCCCGGCCGGGGCTTGCTCTGTGTTCCCGCCGGCCGCACTTTCTTCGCGGCGGTGTGCCGCGACTGGCTCTGGGTCGGGAATCGGGATGCGTGTGCAGCGAGTCACAGCAGTGCCCTCACGTCTCTCGGTCAGAAAAATTCAGCCCCATCCCAGCTCTGTGCACTGTGTGCAAGCCCGCGGGGAGGGTTTACAGCAGGTCGGTCAGACGGACCCAGGCAGGATCAAAGAATCGCATTTCACCAGTTTAATGGAAACGGGCTAAATTCGCTTTGTCTTAAAGCGCATTTCTGATAATTCGCTTCCCTAATGCGCTTAAGTTTATGGAAACGCCACTAGTGACAATTTACAAAAATGTAATGTATACGTTAATTGAAAATCAAATGTGTGGCCCCCTCCTCTACAGGTGCTTTCTTAGCCCACAGATGATCATCATGGCTTAAAATCTGCGCTGGGTTGTGCGTGTCGGGAGGGAGGGTGGGGGGGTGGGGGGCCCTAGAAAATGATCGGCCAGGTGCCCTCGCGGGGGTTAATCTGTCCATGTTCTTAGTTTATCTTAGGCCAGCAGTGGCCTGGAGGTTAGAGATGTGGGCTTGTGGCTGCAATGTGTCTGTCATGTCAGGATGAGGTTTCTGGACCCAGAAACTGATGGAAACAGTCCACTACAGAAACAAACACGGTGGCAAACAAATCCAATATCCGACACGCAGAAGGGAGGTCAAAATCCAAACGAAATATCTGAAAACACAGCAAACAAAACTAAATGCAGGCAGACTGGTGGGACTGAGGAGCAGAGGGTATAAGGACGCAGGATAATAATCTGGCAGAGAACAAAGAGACAAGCAGGGTTTAAGTAGGGCTGAGAGAGAGGGGTGTGTGTGTGTGTGTGTGTGTGTGTGTGTGTGTGTGTGTGTGTGTGTGTGTGTGTGTGTGTGTGTGTGTGTGTGTGTGTGTGTGTGTGTGTGTGTGTGTGTGTGTGTATGTGTGTGTGGGCTTGCAAAGCTATCTTTGTGGGGACCTCATGTCCCCACAAAGATAGTACAATCCAGGAAAAAAAACATGTGGGGACAAATTAATACGTCCCCACAAGGTCTTTAGGGGTTAGGTTAAGGGTTAGGGTTAGGGTTAGGGTTAAAATGAATGGAATGTCCCCACAAAGATAGACTATGTGTAATGTCCCCACAAAGTAACAATTGCAAACCTGTGTGTGTGTGTGTGTGTGTGTGTGTGTGTGTGTGTGTATGTGTGTGTGTGTGTGTGTGTGTGTGTGTGTGTGTGTGTGTGTGTGTGTGTGTGTGTGTGTGTGTGTGTGTGTGTGTGTGTGTGTGTGTGGGGCTACAGATCCCATGGCCTGGAGGAACGGACCGTAACCCTGACAACAGGCTGTAGAGTTGAACAGAAGTGGAAGAAAAAGGCTAATAAACAGCTTTCATTTGGGAGAAATGAAATTCGGGCTCCGTCACCGTTGGTATAATGCTAATGGCCAATACCATGTGAACTTTGGGATCAGTTGCTGAATCGAGTGAATAGATAACGTGGATAAGCGTTAGAGCGTGAGTTTGCTCGTTTAATAGATAGATAATAAGAGATTGGCAATTAGTCTCACACGTGGTAACTTGTAGTCCTGACAGTCATAGGTTTAAGGGGGGGTTTGAGGGTTTGGAGCCCATCCCAAAGAGAATAAACTCAGTGGATGACAGGACGTACCTAAATGCCTGGATCCAGAGGCTAAGATGCACCTGATACAGGAGGAGAGAAGCCTGCAGGAAATGGAACAATTAACAACTTAATCATTTAGATAGGCTTGGCATGCATGGAACCAACCTGGGCTGTGGTGCAATTTATTAGGAGGGATGTGCGCATATATTTACATTACATATTTGCAGCTTTACATAAACAAGAAGATCTTTTATCAATAACACCCAATGCGATGTGAGAGTGTGGTCTAACCAACACCAACTCTGGAAAATAACATGCACCCTCCCAGCCATCAATTGAACCACCAGTAATTGAGCATGCTGTACCACATTTGAAGCCATGAATCTTTGGGCATCAAGGACCATTGATCAAGCTGGTGTGATGTCCGTAGCGTATGCTGCTGAGGACCATGTTGCCATGATTTTGAGGAGAAGAACATCGATCACCAGATTCAGCCACAGAAGTGGTGGTGGCCTACAGTATTATAAAATAAATGAATATTACATTCAATTGTATGTAAATGTAAACGGTGAGGTTACCGCATAAGCCCTCCCTAGGGTGGAAGTCTGCAAGTTTTGAGAGAAAGAACATTAGGCAACAAGAAAAGATGGAAATAACCTAGCCTTACATTAATTCTCTCCTGTAGTAGCTTCTGCTTTGATGACGTCTATTGGCTACAGGAGAGTCTTAACGCTTTGACAGACAGGTCGGGAGTATGGTCTGCAAAACTGCTACTGCGGCTCTACACATGCATACATGCGAGACATATCTTCCGTACAAGTTCTGCAAGGTGTATGCGACTTGTAAGGTAGCCTTGTTTAATGTATAAGTCCGTATTGTTAAATAAAATGAGTTTTTACCAAGTGTGTGTCTTTTCCAAATCGAGCAGCTCTGGTTTGGTTAAAGATGGCTGCACTTATCACGTGACGTTCATCCATTCCCCCATTCGCTCATACAAGGACATGACGTAAGTGTATACGGAAGAATGCACAATAATGCTTCCAGCCACCAACGGGCGCTGTTGCAGCTAACATTGTAGCAAACGAGGAAAAGTTGTACACTTGGTAAAAACTCATTTTATTTAACAATACGGACTTATACATTAAACAAGGCTACCTTACAAGTCGCATACACCTTGCAGAACTTGTACGGAAGATATGTCTCGCATGTATGCATGTGTAGAGCCGCAGTAGCAGTTTTGCAGACCATACTCCCGACCTGTCTGTCAAAGCGTTAAGACTCTCCTGTAGCCAATAGACGTCATCAAAGCAGAAGCTACTACAGGAGAGGATTAATGTAAGGCTAGAAATAACCCAGTGTATACATTTGTGTGGATTTTAAGATATTGCCTCATAGAAAGAAAAGGACAGAATTCAACTGATGCTGAATTTGATATGAGCAATTATAATAAAACATCCACACCCTTTACAGTGTTTCAGAAATAATAACCAAGCTTGTGGTCTTGAAAGTCAGGTCAGGTCAGGTCAGGTCAGAGCGGGGTCGGGTCGGGTCAGAGAAGCAGACATCGTAAGACAGGTGTGTCCCAGAGTATAATTTCTCAGGATTGTTCCCTGTTGTCTGATTAAAAGAAAAGCTATTTCATTGTACTTGTTACCTGGCATGTCTGGGGATATTTTGGTTATTTGTGTTTTGTTCAGAGCACACAACTGACAAAAGACTATTGTTAATTTTAAATATGGATGATGATAGTGAAATAAAATCGTTTAAATGTGCATACTTACTTACTTAGGCCCATCGCTCCCAGTGGAGCATAGGCCATCGACGACTCTTCTCCATCCAGCACGGCTTTGGGCTGTCCTTTCTGCCTCTCCCCAGCTGGTTCCCTGTCTCTTCAGCTCTGTCTCAGTGTCTCGTCTCCAGGTGTTCTTAGGCCGCCCTCTCTTCCTCTTCCCCTGGGGGTTCCAGGTCAGGGCCTGGCGTGTGGTACTAGTTGCTGGTTTCCTCAGGGTGTGACCGATCCATCCCCACTTTCTTCTCAGGATCTGTTTCTCCACTGACTCCTGTTTCCCTTTCCTCCAGAGTTCCTCATTCCTGATTTTGTTTGGCCACCAGATCTTGAAAATGCGCTTCAGACAGCTGTTTATGAACGTCTGTATCTTTTGCAATGTCTTTTTTGTCATCCTCCACGTCTCTGAACCGTAGAGAAGGATGGATTTGACGTTGGAATTGAAGATCCGCACTTTTGTTGTCATGGATATCTCTTTTGAGGACCAAATGTTTCTCAGGATAATGAAGGCTGCTCTAGCTTTCCCTACTCTGGCTGTGACGTCGCTGTCTGTGCCGCCCTGGTTGCTTAAAATACTGCCGAGATAGGTGAAAGAGTCAACTTCCTGTATCGGTTCATCGCCTACCATTACTGGGTTATTGGTTGGGGCGTTAATTTTCATTATGTTGGTCTTCTTCTTGTTTATTCTTAAACCTATCCCCAGTGATGTAGTTGCCAGCTTAGTTGTCTTGTCCTGCATCTGCTTGTGATTGTGTGACAAGAGGGCCAGGTCATCGGCAAAATCGAGGTCATCTAGTTGTGTCCACATGGTCCACTGTATACCATTTCTTGTTCCTGTTGTAGTGGTCTTCATGATCCAGTCAATGACGAGCAGGAACATGAAGGGCGATAGGAGGCATCCCTGCCGGACTTTAAATGTGCATGCGACTTCGTTATTGTCCGACTGAAAGTACATTATGTCAGGATATATTAGTCGGCCCTTGGGTATTTTAATATTTTGTAATGTGGCCCCCTTTCAAAAAGGTCTGGACACCCCTGTCCTAAGAAGTGGAAGTGGTGCGAGTGAAGAATTCACCACAGCATGAGGAATCCATTAAATACATGGCTTCAAGTAGCATGTAAAAGTAGGGAGAGTGAACCCTGGCTCTGAGAGCAGAGAGTGTGCAGTGTAATTAAAGATGGGCCCATCTTATATATACATTCCTCTAAGAGCCGCATCCCACTTCCAAGCCCATTCACGCCCACTTCACATCCACCTCAACTCATAGCTAGATCAGATGTAGATCAGATGTATGTCGGTAGAACTCACGGAATACCGCCCTAACTCTATCATTGGCCCCCCGTTGCCATGGTGACCGGTGACCGCCGGCCATTGGCTCGTATTCCCAGCTATGGGACCGGCGGATCCAATTTCAACCGAGGGGGGCGTAGCCAGAACACACACACACACACACACACACACACACACACACACACACACACAAATAGCTAATAGTTAGCTCACAACTTTCCACTTTTCTCTTTCACCTCAATCGCAGTAACATCCGTATACACCACGTCATCGCATCACCATTTTTTTTTTCCAAAACATTTTTTTTTCAAAAAAAAATTTTTTCAAAAATTTTTTTTTTCTCAAACATTTTTTTTCCTCAAAAGAATTTGTTTTCTCAAAAAAAAAATTCTAAAAAAACTTTTTTTTTTCTCAAAAACTTTTTTTTTCTCAAACTTTTTTTTTTATCAAAAAAAATTTTTTTCTCAAAAAAACATATTTGGCCATTACACACACCACACTGCCGCAACATGGCGGTGAGGGCCGCGCAGCGGCCTGAAGTATGTAGACATTTATCAAGTGCAGGGGTGAAAATTAATTGTGGGGTAAGAGAAGAGGCTGGGAAATGTGGGATCCTGACACATTGAAGTGAATACCAACTACTAGACCATGAAGAGACTGGGGATTGAGATGAACTTTAAATCAGGAAAGCATTGATGTTAGTGATCAGTATAGAGAAACGAAGCCATGTCGTCATTTGTGCGTAATGTTGCCCTCTAGGGGGTTCATGCTGGTATTGTTTTGTATTCAAATCGCCATTGGGGAATTTGCGATTGCCGCATATAAGAACTGTGTTAAAAAAATAAACACACCATGTGCGCGTTTCTGTCAGCGGGGGGGTTCTGCATAGTTTATGATATTCATTCATATCTGATATAGCCTGTTGTCAGAGAAAATGTAATCAACGCTGTCCTAAATGTTGGAAACTACAGAGAGACACTCGTGTCTGGGACAGACTGTCGCTGAGAGCATGTCCGCGCACATGGTGTGTTTATATCTTTAACACAGTTCTTATATGCGGTGATCGCAAATTCCCCAATGGCGATTTGAATACAAAACAATACCAGCATGAACCCCGTAGAGGGCGACATTTCACGCCATTTCACGGAAGTGACATCACACTTCGCTGCTGAATTGGGCAAGCTCTTGAAAATGTAGGGATACGTCTGTGAAAGCTGGGCAGACCAGGGAGAATGGATTTGCTGATGGACATCAGCTACGGAACTCCTAGAATTTGAAGCAAGAAATATTTAGGTTATTCTTCTAGCCATGCATATGCTCAGCTGAAACAATGAAATTGTTGTTGGCACAAGTCCATAAACTGAATGAGATGCATAATGTCAGGAGAACAAACTTTGTTTAATATGTGGGCAGTTGCATATTTACTGTATATGGCAATTAGGATACATTTCATAAAGAGTTACAGAGGTGGTACAGCCTTCAGAATGCTTGAGCTGGGCAGCGGGCCAGCCATTTATCTGCAAACCATTCTCACTGAAATATCTCCATAACCCAAGGAGGTTGACCAGTGAGATAGCCTCATTAGCCTGTGAATACAAATTTTCTCACAGCTTATCACGTTTGCAAATAGGCTGTTGTTCTTTCCTCCTGATATCCAACTGACTTGGTCAAGGCCTTAGCTGATCCAGTTTAGGTCTTTCATTAGCATCAAGCGAGATAAGACTCCTGCAAACCTATTGCAAGTTGTGCTGAGAAATGAACTCCAGACAACCTTCCCCAACATTTTGTTGCACCCAGGCTTTTTCTAAGACTCTCTGTATGAGGGAGAGATGACATTTCCACAACCGATAACTGATAAAAATGAACAACAATGGGTAAGAAAAGGCTTTCAGCACTTGGATGGCTATCAGATCTGAGCTGGTGATAAGGGAACTGAATTTTGAGGACTTGATCACAGATATGAAAATATCAAGAAAGAACTTCCAGGCCTTGATTATGCTGTCTCTGCATTAAGCAGTAGTTGTGATTGTGTGTAATTACTGCATATTTTGTGGATGGGTTTATTTGATACTCTGTTTGTGACATGTATTTCCATCACTGTGGTGTGATACTATTTGAGTTTGTCTATTTGAGTTTGTCAAGTTAATTATAGGCTGGCTTTTACAGTTCTGATGTATGAAGTTGCCTAGCTCAGTTAGTGTGATTTATTTTGAAACTTGCATTATGGTGACCTTAAGATGGCATTGCTTGTCAGTCACTTAATTATGTAATACACATAAAGTATGCTTTGTGTGTTTTTCAGTTAACACAATTGTTGCCATAGTGATAGTTTAGTCATATATTTCCTTGGGTTGATTTAAGCCACTGTGTTATCTGATCGTCTCAGATGGTCAGAGATATGTGCCTACTGATACTTCTGTGTCTGGATCCACATCCATTGTGTGTGGGCTGTGTGCTTCAGTGCACAGGCTACTAATCCAGCCTTGGATACTGGGCCTCTGAGGACCTATCCTTCCTTTGGACCTAACCTTCCCCTTCCACTCTGCAGACTGTTTGAAATCCTTTGGTCCAGAGAACTGCCGAGCTCTGCGAGACTGTATAGTGTTGTGGAAATTGGACAGGGATTAATCATGCCAAACATGGCGTTTTCTGGGTCAGACATTTGGGATGAAGGGTTAGAGCAGCTCCCAATGGCCAACAACACACACACATGCATATGCACATGGACACGTGCACACGCGCGCACGCACACACACACACACACACACACACACACACACACACACACACACACACACACACACACACACACATGCACGCACGCACACTCATATGCACACATTATTATTATTGGCTGGGCTACTTTGGGAATAGGCTCACTCTCCATCGCCTCCCCCTTTATCTCTGCTTCACTATACCGAAACATCACGATCATGAAACTTTACTTGACGATTAATTGTCATAGGCTACAAATAATTGTGATTAACAATATAATCCGTTTCCATTGAACATTTGAACATAGAGATTACATTTCTGTTTGGCTTTTAGATTTTGTAAACAAAAGTTGCATGGGACATATTGTATACACAAAATGTGTTTGTGGAAATAGCTGCAATTTCCATGATGGAAAATAATTGCGATTAGGCAAACATGTCATAATTGTGACAGGCCTATACTGATTACCTCTCTTCTCTTCCTCCATGTCTCTCATTGCCTTCTCTTTCCTGTCATCTTTCACCAACCCTTCCACCCCTCTCTTTCTCCTCTCTTACTCCTCTCTCTCTCTCTCTCTCTCTATCTCTCTCTCTCACTCTCTCTCTCTCTCTCTCTCTCCCTCATTGTCTACAAGTGTGTGCTCAAGGCTGTGTGCACCAGGGTCTCTCTCTCTCTCTCTCTCTCTCTCTCTCTCTCTCTCTCTTCTCTCTCTCTCTCTCTCTTCCGATTAGATATCCTACTCTTCAAGGCAGTGTCAGGGTCCACTAAACAGACTGCCTCCAGGCATAGAGAGAGAGAGGGAGAGGGAGAGAGATGATTTATAAAAGAAAAAATATTGAAGAGAGGTCATAGGAATGACAACTTGAAAGGGAAGAGGGAGGGAGAGAGGGATGAAAGGATGGTTGTATATGTGCATAGAGTGAAAGCAGGGAAAGGTACGATTTTGATTAATGGAAGAATGGAAAAGAAACAAGACACAAGAGGATGGTGTATTAAAAGGTAGTATGGATTGGATAACGAGAGAGAAAGAGAGAGAGAGAGAGAGTCACACACGCACGCACGAACGCACACGTGTGCGGTAACATGTCATTAGGTCGAACACCCTTTGGATCGACCACCAAACCCTAATTCTAACCTCAGTAAAACTATGCCTAACTCTAACTCTAACCCTAAACCTAACCTCAGTAACCGTGACGCGGGTTATTATCTAACCTGCCGACGCTCACGGGTGATTATCTAGGGTGATTATCTAACCTGCCGATGCTCGTGGGTGATTATCTAACCTGCCGACGCTGTTCGACCCAACGGGAGTTCGACCTATGGGGCAGTCCCCACGTGGGCTGTAGTAATAATACAAGGCGGTGGCTAGTACAGGAGGTGTTCCATCATACATAATGATGTGACTCAGTGTTCTGGTAATGTGGCTTATATCATGGATGTCGTGCTAAAGTGTTCATCTGCAAGCGTTACACCCTTACTGTCAGGTCTGGTGAAAACATTTAGTATTTACACTTAAACCGCAGCATCCGTATTCAGGGAAAAACCTTCGCTGGACCGGCTGGACTCCTGCACAGCCTGCAGTGACGTGGGATAAGAGGTGAAGAGCTCCTCATTAGAGCTCCACATAAGAGGCATCTTGGGGGGTAGAATCAAGGAGGGCAGGACAAACAGCAGGAGGCTGAACAAGCTTATCAAGAAAGCTGGTTCTGTCCTCGGTGCCACCATGGACACAGTGGAGGAGGTGTAGGGCAGAAAAGCTCCTTTAGCAACAGACTGTTACACCTACGTTATAAGAAGGACAACTTTTCTACCTGCTGCAGTAGCGTGTATCAAAACAGCACCCCGGTATCGCCAGTTGAAGCTTGTGATTGGCTGAACCGGAGGTAGGGAGCGCTCCGTTGTGTTCCCCTGGACCGCGCGGAGGTGACGAAATTCGGGGGGCTGAAGATTTACTATTCTGTCAGTGTCCATAACGGCACATAAGTCGGTAACGGCGCTGAGTCGGCTCATGCGACCGTCGCAACGCTCGACTATGCGATGTTTCATAACATATGTAATCATAAACATTCTATATTTACAAGGTCAAGTATTATACTTAATAATTGGGACTAATTAAGAACCATTATCATAGTTATAATAGGCCTACATTTACAGTAGTTTAGGCATTTTGGTTTGATAAGGTTGTGGGCAGAACAATTTGTCCTTTGTTTGTTATTTGACTATTTTTACTTTAATTATAATTAAAGACACTTCATAGTGAATTAGTGATTATAACTAGTAAGACACCTGAGGGTGGAATGCGACCTCAGGTGACATGCGACCTCGCCCTTTAACGCGTCAATTCTTGACTATCTGGCCAACCACAGCGTTTCTCTGACGATTCTAGTTGTTGACACGGGGAGAACATGCAAACTCCACACAAAAAAAGGCCCTATCACCAACCCCACCTAGGGTGTGAGCGATAGGGCCTAAACATGGAGATGTGGAGAACACTATATATGGAGATAGTCCAGTCCATCATGTCATATGGGACTACCGTCATAGACAGTAGCCATTGTTAGGCCGGAGTCAATGGCTGTCTGTCTGTCTGACTGTCTGTACAGGAAGTGATGTCACATGACATACTTTTTATGCCCATATATGAGTCATTCTGTACCACATCTCCATGTTTAGGCCACACAGGTTCGCTCCATTTCTCCATGTATAGGTCCAAATGCCCAACGTCGAGCTTGACAAGGAGGATACCGCACATTGTAGGCCTACCTCATCCACCCTTTCTTCTCTCTCCTTTTGGTATCTTTATCCTCCTCCTCTTTTTTTTCTTTTTTATTCTTCTCTTTTTTTCACAGCCGCCCCCATATTTACTTTAGAAAATATATTTTAAATTCTAAGAACGTTTCGAGTACCAGTTTGATACAAGAGCGAATAAGCGCTACACTTCTGGAATCCTGTGCGTCGACTTAAAGTCGGATCCAGGCCTAATAACTTTATCTAGCCGCCCCATTGCCACCTCCTTGTTACATTTTCTTTTCTGAGACACATTGTACCTCATCCACCCTTTCTTCTCTCTCGTTTTGGTATCTTTATCCTCCTCCTCCTTTTTTTTCTTTTTTATTCTTCTCTTTTTTTGTCTTTCTTAGTCTTGTGTATCCTTCTCTTTTGGCTACTGTCTATGACGGTAGTCCCATATGACAGGATGGACTGGACTATCTCCATATATAGTGCTATCCACATTTCGTGTATCCGCCCCGTACAGGAAGTGATGTCACAACTCGCTGACATCACACTGACATCACTCCCGTACAGAAGGAAGGTTACAGAAGGAAGGTTACGGAAGGAACGAAGGTCACTCAAGCGACACGGTTTTTCAGAGTATATGCGACCTTCGGTCGCAATAAATAGCCTATGTCATGATTGCTAGATCAGATTGTGTTTCGCCTGCATGCCTCCGTCATCTCCACCGAAAACAAGCGCTCCCCCCTTGTTCCATTGTCAAAACCGGGGTGCTGTTTTGATTCACTCGCTGCAGTAAGACTCCTGTGGTTGGATTGATCATGCTGATTAGGAAAGGGGTGTTGACTTCAAGCTGGGTGGTTTGGTCTGTCTTTCAGTGTTGTCAGTTGATTATATTCAGGGATGCCTATTTTAGATATTTGTATTATAATGTTTTCTTATTGATTGGTTTTCTTGTCTGTTTATGAGACCTGCTGTGGAGAGCAGAAGAGAGGTGCATGGGAGGAGAGAAAGGAGTGATGAAAGCCTGTTTCATGGTTGAAGTACAACCGCCCCCATGCTGTGTGCTTGCTAAAATGTTCCCACTCCCCTACATTCACTCCCCGATAATCTCCGTCACCAGAAGTGTTGTTGTGGTGAAAAAAAGAAAAGAAACCACCTCCGAAAAGACCAACGAAATTGATTTTCTGTATTTCAAGTTAAAGAACAGCTGTTGGCTCTCAAAGAAGATTGCTCCCTTTTTTTGCACCTTAAAAGCAGCAACGTAGTAGAAGAAAGTGACGGGGTGAAATATCTTCTCTTGTGTCTCAGAATCGTGGAATAAACAAGAAGTGTATTTCCGTTACTTTTTGTAACAGAAGTAGCTCTAGTAGTTCTAGAAGTGACGTTCCATGCCTTTGATTTATGTAACAAGGATTATTTGTGACTGCTGCATTGAGTTAAAAAACAAGTTATGAGATTTGTCATTAATAGATTAAAAGTGTTTCATGCCATTTACATAAATGACATGAAACAGGGTAGAAACTGACTTAGAGTGGAACATGGAGAGAGAGAGAGAGAGAGAGAGAGAGAGAGAGAGAGAGAGAGAGAGAGAGAGAGGAGAACATCTGGAGCTCTCACTCTTGTCACTGTTCCCTGGAGTGGAACTCTTTGAAGTTGAAGCCCAGAGCTTAGACTTATTACACACTTGTAATGCATGTATATGTGTGTGCACGTGCGTGTGTGTGTTTGTGTTTGTGTGTGTCCGTGCCTAAGGATTGACATCAGGGATGTGCACATGTTGTGTACAGTCTTGAAATCCACTTTGTTATGAAAACGGTATTTGCATGGCCTACCAGAGTATAATAGACAGCTGGCACTGAGTTTTCACACGCACACATTTACACTTAAAGGACCACAATGGAAATAACTCTCTCAAGCTTTTTGGTATTTTATCATTTTTACACATACAGTACATTCATACAAATATGTTCAATATGTTCATGTATATGCATTTTTGCAATGAAAACATCAATCTCATTTTAATTCGCATTGCCATCACAAGAGCCTGCACAGCCAGGGTGTTGAGTGCAGTGTATATCTTGTCTCCAGTGATGATTTTACATTTTCCAAGTTTGAAGGCAACAATACACTTCGAGCTAATGTTGTGTGGGAATAGTCTTTTCAGGCACAAACGATGTCTATAAATTATACTGATGGCCTGTGGAATACAAGTCTTATTTCCAAACCCTGTTGGTCATAATTCTTGTTTTAAGCTTAGCTTGCCAAAATGATATTGCCTGTGTGACATGACCTTATATAAGTCTGTTGTTTGACCTGGCACTTGAAAAATTGCACCGTCGATAAAGAGGAAATACAGTAGGAATATAGTCTGTGAAACTGGTGGTGTAAAGACTTTGATATTTGGCAGTATGCCTCCAAAACATTAACAAATATTTATATATCGATGCGGGGATTATGGGATATCACAAGAAGCCAATTTGGCTTTGACTAAAACACTCACGCACACACGCACACATTTACACTTAAAGGACCACAATGGAAATAACTCTCTCAAGCTTTTTGGTATTTTATCATTTTTACACATACAGTACATTCATACAAATATGTTCAATATGTTCATGTATATGCATTTTTGCAATGAAAACATCAATCTCATTTTAATTCGCATTGCCATCACAAGAGCCTGCACAGCCAGGGTGTTGAGTGCAGTGTATATCTTGTCTCCAGTGATGATTTTACATTTTCCAAGTTTGAAGGCAACAATACACTTCGAGCTAATGTTGTGTGGGAATAGTCTTTTCAGGCACAAACGATGTCTATAAATTATACTGATGGCCTGTGGAATACAAGTCTTATTTCCAAACCCTGTTGGTCATAATTCTTGTTTTAAGCTTAGCTTGCCAAAATGATATTGCCTGTGTGACATGACCTTATATAAGTCTGTTGTTTGACCTGGCACTTGAAAAATTGCACCGTCGATAAAGAGGAAATACAGTAGGAATATAGTCTGTGAAACTGGTGGTGTAAAGACTTTGATATTTGGCAGTATGCCTCCAAAACATTAACAAATATTTATATATCGATGCGGGGATTATGGGATATCACAAGAAGCCAATTTGGCTTTGACTAAAACACTCACGCACACACGCACACATGCACGCACGCACGCACGCACGCACGCACGCACGCACGCACGCACGCACGCACGCACGCACGCACACACACACACACACACACACACACACACACACACACACACACACACACACACACACACACACAGTCTGGTTACTTAAGCTAATGGTGTCTAATGGTTGTGTAAATATATAAGTGGTACAGAGATCTCTCGTGGTTTCATTGTTACCATGATTAAACTGCTTATCCATCAGAACTCACTCAGGGACCCTGGATACATCACAGCCCATTAGTTCCTTTAAATAACACTCACACGTGCGTGCACACACACACACACACACACACACACACACACACACACACACACACACACACACACACACACACACACACTTAAACACATGTGAAGATGCAAGGCACATTCCCACATGCAGTAGGCTACAATACCTACGTTTATATAAAATACTACCTAATTAAGGCAAACGATTTGGGACAATGTTTCCCTCTTTTCTAGACTTTTCACCAAATGATAATTGATTAATGATTAAACTTTCACAGAACATAATTACACCCCACGCAAATGATTTGATACGCAACCAACACAAACGACTAATCATTTATTATGATCATGTAATAATTAATTAATTAGACACTTTCCTGCACATTGTGTGGGAATGCCTGGGCGTCTCAGACATTTTGGAGGAGGGTCTCAAGTTTTCCCAATTCAATTCAATTCAATTACATTACATTACATTGTATTAAAGTATCAAATCATAGTTATCTCAAGACACTTTACATAGATTACAGAGTAGAGCAGAGCAGAGAGAGAGAGAGAGAGAGAGAGAGAGGGAGAGAGAGAGGGAGGGGGGGGGGGGCAGATACCTCATGGTAGGAGAGCCCCCCACCCGGAGCAAGCAATTTTGCGACAGTGGTAACAAAGAAATAAATAAAAAAACCTCTTAAGGAGGAGGAATCGTCAAACAGACCCAGGCTCTGGGGTGCGCGGCTGAACTGCCTCAACCGAGTCGGGGGGACAGAAAGAGATATCTTTCAGTCAGTAATGAGAACTGTACTCTGTCGAGGTGCCAACTTGCGCATTGTACAGCCGATCAGCTATCTTGTGACCGGACACCAAAAAAGTAAATAATCACAAAAAGGAACCAATATCAATAGATAAAGAAAAAGATAGATAGTGTATCTCTTGACATTTAATATAAGAAACACGTTTTTGAGCAGTGCTAACCACAAATGTCTGGCTTTGTACTGTAGGTCCCTATGTCCGCATGAGTGTCTTTATGAATGTCTGTATGAGTACGGAGGGCGGTCCATACACAGAATATGCACTGCTCACTTCGCACAGATGAGATTTTTAAGTACTAAACAATGGTACTGTAGGGATAGTCTACTCTACAGTCTCTACACAGTACTAATACGAACTGTATGAATACTAGCATGGCTGTATTAAGAGAACAGGAGATGAGTTTACAGCACCTGTGACGCTTGGTGGGAGAAAAGAGAACTGCCTAATTTAATTTAATGAGGCAGTCTTCTCACTACTGGAGCATGATCGCTTCACAAGCAGCACATAATGCGTCCCACAGCTAAACGTCAGAGGTTTTCAAGAGCCACGACTATAGAAAAGTAACAGCCGCCAAGCAGGTGCCACATGCAGGTAAATTTAGTCTTTGACCAAGTCGGAAGCTTCCTGTCTGAAAAATAAATTGACTTAAACCTGCATGCGCTCTAATGATCAGAATGGGTTGACTCCACGGGATGCAAATATAATTCAGATTATGGAAGCCAATGAGAAAATTAACTATTAATTACAGTACACTGAAAAAAGTGCATGATGTTCATTTCATTTTGTAAGTTATGTATCATTTAGAGTAAAATTCATTCCATTTTAGACAATTTATATAATCTATAGCCAGGCAGAAAATTATCTATATTGCTGGAGTTAATAGATTAGAAAGGAACGTAAAAGCTGTGTATAATCCACATGATTAGGAATCAGTGACAGCTTTGTATTAACACAATGGAAAAGGTTCTGTTGGACAGCTGTTCCACTTCTCATTCCACAAATTTCACAAATTTCACTCTTGATAGATTACATGCACAGTTGCACACGCACACGCACGCATGCACGTACGGCGCACGCACGCAGGCACGCACGACGCACGTCACACATTTATGCACACATGCACTCAGGCACAGACACACGCACGCACACGCACACACAGACACACACACACACACACACACACACACACACACACACACACACACACACACACACACACACACGCACGCACGCACGCACACACGCACACACGCACGCATGCACACACATTCTTAGGGTAGTATAAAGCAAATGGGAGCTGATGTGCAGCTAATTATAGTCATGTTTTAATTGCTTTTTGGCTTTCTCAACAGAGGCCGGCCTTGCAGACAGACTTCCCTGGCAATCCTTCTTGGACGAGGCTTCACAGCACAAATGTTCAACCGGTAGTCTTGCATGCGTCCGTGTGATGGGAAAGACACCGTCTGTTTGGCGAGTAGCAGGTCTACTCTCGTGATGGTAAGTGTCATTACCTATAACAGTCAAGTTCACACACATACTCTACTCTCTCCCTTCCCTATCTCCTTTCTCTCCCTCCAATCTCCCTTCCATTCCCTCTATCATCTCTCCATCCCTATCACCCCACCCAAATGTCCAGTCTTCTTCATCCACACCCCCTCTCTCACTCTCTCACTCTCTCACTCTCTCTCCTTCCACAGAGAGAAAGTACCATACAGTATGTGGTTTCTTGGTAAACAGGTGTGCAGCTTTGAATACAAGGAAAGGAGAGAAAAGACACGCAGAGAGAGAGAGAGAGAGAGAGAGAGAGAGAGAGAGAGAGAGAGAGAGAGAGAGAGAGAGAGAGAGAGAGTAATGATGGAAGGTGCAGGAAGAGAAGGTGCAAAAGTGAAGAGGATGTGAGAAGAGTGTAGAATGGCTATAAGGAGGACACAAACATCACCTCATAGTTATAGTACCTGACAGCTATAGCTTTGTTTGGTCACTGAAGAAACTATGATGAAAATGAGGATAGAAAAACACGTCAGTGTGAGTATTGCTTAACTCATTTGCCGCGATCCCCGAGCAAACCGGAGATTTCCCGCTGTACCGCGGTGCCATGCCCGAGGAGCCCGGAAATTTAATTAGCGTTAATCATTATGAAACAATTAAAAGTATGATCGCAGTTTATCGCTGATTCAGGCTCTTTAGGCCCGCCTCCTAACTGTATCCGGACCTATTTCCGGTTCTGACCGGATCTAGGTTTCCGTATCCGGTCTGAGGCCTCGTCATAGCTCCTATCGCATAGGTTTCCATTGTAAACAAAGGAAGGAGCTGCACGGCCATAGAATGGTCTTTTTTCACTTTCTACCCGCCTGGCATATGATCTGCGCACAATCATCTGCTATGTGCGCAAACGTGCCCACGTGTTACCATAGCGCACAGCTGGCTGTTTCCAATGTTTTTTTATGTAAACACTGGCGGATACAGCAGGGATACTACAGCCTGGCAACGGATATGTCTATTTCAATGGGGTTTTTTTTTATTCGTAAGCTGTCATCGAGTCTACACGTCTACTAGATGAGTCGCGCACAGATCGTGCACGATGCGTGCATGTGCCCACGTTAAAAGGTAAGGCAGGAAAACAGTTCAGCCTATGTTTAAAATAGCAGCAAATGAGTTAAACAAGACTCACAGGCAATCACATCTATTTGTCAATATTTAATAGGTCTATATTACTGTATAGGCACATATGGCTGCACATGATATGGTCCCATGTTAAATTTGTTGCAGGCTATAAAAATATGTCAATTTAAAATGGTCTTTACAACTCTAAAACTGAAACTACAGACATCTGTAGAATCCCGGTATTGCCTTTAAATGTGTATACGGTGTTCAGAAATACACACACTCTATGTGATTCACAGATGGGCCTAGTAGCAAGCATGCTTCATAAACACTGAATGGAATGGAGTTCAAAGCTAGAACTACAACGTTTTTTAGAGCTATGACGTGTATCACCGGAGCACATTATTTTTCATTGCCTAGCCATGTAATAAAGGCTATCTTTACATAACTATACAAATATAAATAGCTTTTGGTAATAAATAATTGAATATTCAATATTGTATGAATATTCTCCATTTACAATGGAAGTCTAAGGGAATTCCGTAACTCTTTCTCTGGAATTGTATTGCATTGGATAAATGTGTCTGGATACAATTCTGTATCCAGCTGATACAATGATCATTTTTTAAGATTTCATCATATATAAATTATGTGTATCTAATCGGTCATCATCATACAGTATAGCTTGTAAGCTATGTAGGTTGACATTTTTGTGCTAATATTACAATGAAATACAGTAGGACTAGGTACCTATTTATAGTACATAGTATATCCTAAGACTATGCATAGTATGTGTATCCAGGAAAAGGCTGAATTGTGATCAAAGCTCTTTCCCCGGATCTGGGCAGAGACCGATTGAAAATTGATTCAATTGCGTTTTCCGGGATCGATTGGAGAGGACACAACTGAAACCAATTGGATTGCCCCAAAAAGCACAAACCCCAACCAATCTATCTGCTAGACCGCAATGTACAGCAGCTACAGTAAGTCACTCTAATGGTTAAGGTTTTCAATTAGAGTGCCCTTAGACCGCTGGGGAGCAGCTCTGCACCCAAATGAAAGTACATTTGTTTGTTTGTTGATTTTGAAAAGAAAGTGTCTGGATATTTCACAACTAGTTCAACCCTTATGTCCCTATATATTCTGTAATAGATTTATTGCGACCGTCAGGTCGCAAGTTACTATGAAAAGCTCCACCGGCTGTATGTCCGTCACGTCACGTCACACTTTTGGCCCTACTCTTATCTCCACCACCGTTGGCCCTATCGATGCCAAACTTTGCACACACACTCCTTGGCTGGCAAACCACAACCCTCTCTGTGGAACTGTTGGCCCCGCAGCCCGATTCCTGATAAGCGTTTGAAGAAGGATGGATGGATCCTATTTTAAGATCTCTTTTCAAGATAAAGAACTCCATAATGGACAAGAAAGCAGGGAGCGTGTCGATATTTCGACATAACATTTCTTCGACATTCCATTTGTTCGACGTGGGTGAATGTTAACCTGGTGAAATGCTAACCTGCCACCGCTGGTGAATGCTAACCTAAACCTAACCCTAAAACCTAACCCTTAGTCAAAATAGAAATAGTGAGAATTGCCCAAGAAAGCAGCCATATCAAATCACAACATTTTAAAATACAATCTTATACAGTCCTCTCAAGAAAAACAAATAACCACATCCATTAAATTCTTCAATGGATATAAATGTGTCTACTTTCTGATGTATTTGTAGATTATTCCATGTCCAAAGTGCATACAGTATAAGAAAATACAGTTTCAAGTCCAAATCTCCCCTAACATGCACCATACAGTAGGTATGCAAACACAAATACACTTACACATGCACATGCACATGACGTTTGTGTGTGCACACACAGGCGTGTGCATGCATGCAGTCTCCGTGAATGGCTGACACTACAGAAAGGAACTCAGGTAATGGTTTCTCTTTCATTGTGTCCTGTCTTTTATTGTGATGGAGAGAGGGAGAATGCAGAGACAAAGAGGAAAAGAGAGTGATGGATTGATACAGAGTGACAAAGCAAGCAATTGACAGTCAGTAAGCAGCAGGTGGCGAAAGAGAAAGACTGTCAAAGAAAGGATGACAAATAAAGGATAACAAACTGAAAAGATGAGATTGTTAAGAGAGAGAAAGGGATGGACAAACAAACATATAGACATGAGCGAACCTAGAGGGTACACAGTGTGTGTTCATTTAACTTTGAGAGATACACATTTTTTTCCCCACAGAAATTTTTTTTTTTTAGCTGTCAACTCCTTTCTGCCATTTATGGTAGAGAGACACTAGGAGTGCACCTCTTCCCAGAGCTACTCTACATTTGTGCGCTCTGTGGCTAGCGTGTTGTGGCAGAGAGTGCTTTTGTGGCAGAAAATAGTTTCAAAATGCTCTGAGCATTCTTATAATTAAAAAGCATTCTGCCATGAAAAAAGAAAAAAGCTTTGGGTGGATACTGCCCCTTAGGCCATGTTCACGCTTAATGTTTTCTGAGTGGAAAAAAGCACTGCCTGGAGCGCATTTTGTACCAAAGAAAATGGCCCACACGCAATGCAACGGGCATCTCAGCTTACTTAAATGTTGATCCTAGGCTAGCGAGCGACTGGCTACACATATTTACACTTTCGTTTTTAACAATGAACCATGGCGAGGAGGAGGCTGCTTAACTTTGGCTTTAGAGACAGACTCTGGTAGTGGTCTGGTCAACACTCATTTATCAACAGGTAATTTCACTATCTCTGTATGTCTGGTCATGTTTTGGAAAATCCCTCGCCTCCTGAGCAGCATTTTCTTCTATCATCATCAGCTGATAACAGTTCACATTATGAGTTTCTCTGAAAAAGTTCAGCTGCTTTCAACTTTTGAAAGTGCTCCACTCTGCCATAAAAGCAGTCGAGTGCAGTGCTTTTAAAAAGCAGCCGCATTCTGAGAGCCTTGCGGCTGCATCCCGTAGGGTTAATAGCGTGTACTCTAAATAAATGGAGAAAAAATGCTACAGTATGTGTGAACATGCCCTGAGTTAATTTCAAACACAGCGCCCTGAAGACTGGGTTAAAATTAGAGTTGAGAGAGGGGAAATCGGGAATTCCAGTCATGCCTTTTAATGGACTGAGCGTTGTTTGATTCTGTCAGGACAAACTGCTTGGATTGTTTTGTTTTGGCATTTGAGTGGATTTAATTCAAGCCACATTAAGTAGGATAAGTGCATTGTAGCATAACTGTTGCCCGTGTGAAGCAAACAAACACAAATACTGGCTTTATGTCACAACACTGTCTGCATGCATAAACACACGCACGCACAAACGCACGCACGTTTATTTAATCTGTCTTCATCTCTGTTAAACCAACTGATTATAAGCAGGTGGCCCAATCTGGGACCGTACGTGTGGTCTTTGTGCACCAACTGCCACTGAGATAAATTCCGTCTGGACGTAAAAGTGCGCAGAATGGTAAATTCAGTGGACGATAAAAGAAAATACTAAAAACAAGTTCATTGGGGTGCAGTATTTTGAATTCATCATCATAAAATAATATACACACAGCTGTAGCAGTTTGCTGGGCCTGTAAAAAAGGATAAAATATGTATAGAGAGACTGTGAAGAGACTTGCTGGCACAGGATGGGCCGCAAAAAAAAGCATGCACTACCGATTATGCTGCATGGACACTGCATGGAGTGACAGCAACATACTGTACATCCACTATTGATGCAACGCCCACAAATGGGTCCCGAACCAGTGTTTGGGAACCAGTGGTTTAGACAGATGCCAGGTTTGATGTTTACCTGGTATCCTAGTTACTTTGTAGCTCTTGATTGTTGTCTTTGCACTCTATTTACATTACTATGCCTTCTAAAAGCCTTGATTGTGTGTGTGTAAAACACACACACACACGCACGCATTCAAATTGACCGGACAGAGACAGAGGGCAGTATAGCTCCTACTCGAGGTAACGAGTGATTCACATTCACAAGTAGGTCTTATTGGATGTGATTTCTCCATCACATCGCTTTGCCATCAAAGTACTCATACAAACTTTGCACTGTAGCAACTTTTAAGAGTATGCTGAGCAGAAGCAGCAGACATAGCAGATCTACAAGCTCACAACGCGTCGCGATGACCGACGATCCCCTCCCCTGCTCGCTCTGTGTGAGTGAGCGCAGCTGAGGATGTGTTACAGTCACGTCTTTTGGGGTTGCCTCTTACTGTGCGTATCCCCCATTTAGGTGCATTTAAGTTCAGCAGATGAGGAACAGAACAGCGTGCAAAGTGTATTTATTCTTGTTTCTTTGTTCAATTGGGAGAGGTGCCTTGGTGCCTATGGTCACCCAGAAGCGTTTTTATTTTATTTGATGTATTTTTGAGCGGTGGTCACACCGTCTCCATAGCGTGGCCGTGTGTGTATCCGTGTATGTATGTATGTATGTATGTATGTATGTATGTGTGTCTGTATGTAGCCTCTGGTGTAGCCTCAGTACCCCTGGGTGACCAGAGAGGTGCTGTTGAGTCTAGCCTGCCCTGAGCATCAACTGCAATAGCAGTGGTGGCCTGAGTGAGCAAGTATGGCTCACACTCTCACACACACAGGCGCACGCACGCACGCACGCACGCACGCACACACACACACACACACACCACCGCTCACTTCAAACTTGGGTTTGATTTTTATACATGTGGACACCCTTCCTCCCTCATGGCACCCTATGGCAATCCCCTACTCTGCCTATTGGCTGGGCCGCCTCTGCCTAACTTCATTCCCCTACTCTCTTCATGTATTCTGTTATCTCTCTATCTAATCTGTACTAGCACATATTATACTGATCTATATCCTCTATCTGCTCTGCTGCTCGCTGATCTGTGTAAGCTCCCTCCGCCTCTGCAGTCTGACTCCTTGTCCTCATTCTCATTGGCGGCCTTAACTATGTTTCATTGGTTTCAATTGAAACGGGCCTCGGCCGTCAGGGGGGCCTCCGACTGCCCGTCAGTCTAAGTCCAAATGATGGTCAATGCAAATGATCGTCCATCGAAAACCCCCTCTCACATTTGGGCCCCCTTTAACGTGCTAGTTCTGCCTATGTCCTGTTGCCAGGGGGGACTCCGACTGTCGGTAAATCTCAGTCCAAATAAATGACGCTCAATGCGAATGACCCTCCATCGGAAGCCCCCCTTAATGGGCCCCCCTCTATCACTCTGTCGCTGTGCCTGTGACGCTGCAGTGCACACCGATCGGCTTGACTTTGTAATACGAGCTAGGCGCGCGGTTTAGTTGTTGGATGGACTATCAAAACAAGTTGTTATTAGTTAGAATACATCACAGAGCCTTTCAAACGAGAGGGCACTTGTGAGTAAAGTTGGCAAGATTGTTCAACCACTAATTAACAACAATGCACGCTCATTTTAAGATGGCAACAACAAACATGGACGTAACACTGGTCTGTCTGTCGCATCCTATGGTCGTATCCAGTCAGATGAAACACGGTGTTAATCATGTCATGTGGACAGCTGGACACGTTAAAACGTTACCTTGAATGGAATATATATCTGAGGAGCAATTATGTTGTCAACTTCCCCAAAAGGCTGTCCTGTCCTATTAAACCAGACGCTGGGACAGCATCCACTGCTTGTATCCACAATATAACTTGTGAGTATCCTAATTTATTACTTAACATGTCACGCCAATGCGCAAATGGTAATGTGGGTACAGTAATTAATGTACAGTATTTGTGCAAGTTGGCCCTACAATTGTGGATAGCCTATGCATTATGTTCAAACAGTTCAATCCAAAACATAATGCTTATGGTTGTGTTAGGCTGCTTTTATACGGACCTGGTTGTCATTAATGCATACAGATATCTATGAAAGGTCTTTTTATTAGATGTCTGGTAGATTTTAATCGTGCCATGTCACGCTGACCGGCAGTTTAAAATACTAGTGTGATCTCTGGTAATACAGTATATTTTTAGGAAAAAAAAAAAAAAAAAAAACATTTTAGAGGGGGGGGCCTCCAAATTAGATCTTGAAACGGGCCTCCCAATTCTTAAGGCCGCCCCTGCTCATTCTACCCAGGCTCTGATGCAGTAGCAGTCGCTTATCCTTGCAATGGTATGGGTCATGTTATTACAGTACATTGTATTATTGCACAGCTTGTTTGAATGCTCTGATATTCCTTGATAACAGGCCGCTCCGCTCTATGACAGACTGCTGTCTAATCAAAGGCTCAGAACAACTGCTGCAGTCAGGCTGCACTGCGTGAATCTTGTGCTGTATCCAACATGTCAGCCATGTAAACAAACACACAGCGACAATTAGAACTAAACGTTGCTCTCAAGAATGTTTTTTAAAACATTTGAAGCGAGAAATAGACAATGCAGTAACCAAATATGGATTCTATTTGATCAGCACTTCCTTGTTTGCGTCGAGGCGACGTTGCACTCTGCGAACGGCCACTCTCGGCCAGTACAACACTTTCACTATACTGTAAGCAAGGAAATATTTTGTAGTTTTTTTACTCAATGTATTAATGTATTTAGTAAGTAACCGTGCAATAAGCGTCGGTGGCATATCAACCCAGTGACATGCTGGGCCCCTGATTCAGCCCGGGAAAAAGAGTTGGAGAGGCCCTCATTGCGCGCTATAGAGAGAGATCTCTCTCTATAGTGCTGCTGCTACTCAAAGATTTGTGACAAAGTGACGAGCCAGTGGGCCAATTACATGAGTTATATTTCGTCGTTGTCGGGTGGAAACCTTGTATGTCCAAAACCGTTTCTTTTGTATTTATCATTTTAAAAATGATTTAAACTTGTGAAAACAGCCGATCTACAAGCACACAACGCCTCGCACCGTGAGGCGTTGTGTGCTTGTAGATCTGCTGTTTTCACTACTTTTGTGCTACGGCCTTGTATGATGAAGCAGGGCTTTGCTTTGCAGCAGGAGCAGGAAGGAAGTAAAGGATGATGAGAGAGGGGTGTGTGTGTGTGTGTGTGTGTGTGTGTGTGTGTGTGTGTGTGTGTGTGTGTGTGTGTGTGTGTGTGTGTGTGTGTGTGTGTGTGTGTGTGTGTGTGTGTGTGTGTGTGTGTGTGTGTGTTATTTTTTTCCTAATGGCCGGCCTGGACCGGCCGGGAATGAACTGGCCGTTCGGGAGTTGGCCCGCTTTTCCCAATGGCCAGCACGTCCCTGTATCAACCTGTCAAAGCTCCTATCACTTGATAATGACTGCTGAGCAAGATGTTATCCCTTACTTACAGTACACAGTGGAAGCCACTGTGCAGTGTACCACAATTAATGTATCCTTCACTTGTCCCTCATTACCCACCAAACACAGTGGTAACTCTATAGAAGTGGTAATATTGCAGAAGTAAACCTTAAATCAGTCGGGGGTTGAATTCCATGACTGACACTAGAAGTTAGCAATGTATCCATGTATGTCAGAGATGGGATTTATGGCTCTTTGAAGTGAGCCGGATCTCTGGGATCTGTTCCTTTCAAAGAGGCGTTCAAAAAACGTTGCGACGCATTGTGAGCTTGTAAATCTGCTATTTTCAAATTATTTTCTTCATTGGAAAACCTGTGAAATGGGACATTCTGCATAATGACTACTTTCTACTATTGGTATTTTAAGTACATTTTGATACCAATACTTTTGTACTTTTACTCAATGAACATTTTACTTTTACTTGTAACAGTATATCTACATTGAAGTATTGATACGTTTACTTTAGAAAATAATTGACTCCCCCTCATAAAAAAAGGAACGGCTCCCTATATTGCGAATCGGATCCCATCGTTCATTTCAAAGAGCCGCTCAAAAGACTCGATTCGTTCGCGAACGTCCCATCTCTAATGTATGTTGTTGTACACACACACACACATGTGGTCTTCGCAAACCATGCATGATAAAACACCTCATATTACTGTCAGCTATTTAAAACCAGCACACTATTAAAGCCAACATTAAATGTACAGTAGGATGTTAACACAACATGCTGGCAAATAAGCAGTTTACAGGCTCTGGCTGCATGCACTGCATATGGCTTATAAATGTGTAAACTGTTAGTTACCCTTTAAACTAATAGGCTCTGGGTGTAAGCACTGCACATGGCTTATACAGTAAATGAACACTTAAGCCCGTATCAGAGTCGGGTCCGCGGTGGAAGGCTATCCACCGCGGTGTAGTGCCGTGTAGTCTTTTTGAGTCATAAAACTACAACGTTAACGCTCAAAAAGACTACACGGCACTACACCGCGGTGGATAGCCTTCCACCGCGGACCCGACTCTGATACAGGCTTAACACAGACACTGGCATTTATATCACTCGTCATAGGATCAGGATAAAATAGAGTCTTTTGGCTTTGGATAACAACCCAGAAATCATCATTGACATACAAAACATACATCACATACAAAAGAACATAAGAAAATATTAATTGAATAATGAATTGTTTCTTTAGTTTAGTTTTTAGCTTGTAGAATAAACATATCATTTTTTTTTATCAGACTATTTTACCAATACCATAACTGATGGGTTTTAACTTTCCTGTACTGTACTGTATGGCAATTGGCAGCCGGACACGTGGTGACAAAGAAGGACATCATCTTGCATTCACATTTGCTATGTATTATCACTTTACTATATACAGTGCCAGTGGTAACATGGCATAAGTCTGTCATTATGCATTCACCCAATATCTTGCTGTCACCTTTTTATTATTATACAGCAGTACACAGGTACATGGCATAAGTTCTTTCATTTATCATCTATAGGCCTATCTATGCTTTATCAGTGTATCATAGTGTATGAGACTTGCACAGAAGACATCACATCCTTTACCTGTGAGGCTGGGTGCTGCTAATATCACCAAAAAGACTCCCATTTTGCATATATATATTAGAGTAACATCTCGAGACACCAGGATCTCGCTCAGACTTACAATGAGTCTCATTGTAAATCTGAGGAAGAGCCAGGTGGCTCGAAGCGACACTCTAATAAATATCTGCAAAGTGGTGTCTTTTTTTGGAGTGATGCGTATTTTAATCATTTTACTTATCACTAATGTATAACTCTGAATCCACCTTTGTGCATTAACCCTAAATCCTTCCTGCATTACTACTGCAGCAGATTCTTCTTTTATATTACTTAATATCAGAACCGTAATATGAGAAATACCAAAGTAAATAAAATGTGATGTCCTTAATAAGGTACTGACAAATTGATCAAGCAGTACCTCATTGGGTTGGAGCTTGATTGCAGCTTTAATTCAACAACTGAACGGCTGACGTGGAAGGGGAGATGAATGCTTATGGAGGGATGGAATAATGGATGGAGGGGAATGGATTGATAGAGAGATGAACAGAGGGATTTGATACAAGGAAAGAAGGCGGGAGAGGGAGGCTTGCAGGAGGGTAACAGATCCTTTCGCCCATTTGGACGTTCACCCAAATCTTTTCCGCCGGTCTCATGCTCACCGCGCTGACCGCTCGGTGGGGCTGTACTGTACTTAACTGTACAAAAAGTACAATTTTGAGGTATTTTTCTTTTACTTTAGTAATTTCCAATTTGCAATACTTTCACTTCGACTCCACTACTTCTCGGATCCAAATATTGTACTTTTAGTCCACTACATTTATTTAAAAACGTAGGTTTTAATGTTAACGTTTTAACATTTCGCCGGATAGACTCCCTGGGTGAACAGCCAAACGGGCGAACGGATTGGTATTCTGCAGGAGAGGGAGGCGAAGATAGCTGAGATAGGTGGAACGATGAGAGACAAACAAACAGAGGCTGGAGAGAGTGGTGGAGCAAGAGAGAGAGAATGCAAAACACATTTTACCCACCGAACACGTCCACTGTTTGAGGGGGAAGCTATATACCTGTTCTCCTCACGAGCCCTCGCCTCCCACAGTACATCTCTCTCCTATATACCGCTGTTACAAACCTCATTACCCCTCCCTCCCTTCTTCAGTCTCTCTCTCTCTCTTCTCTCCCTCCTCCAGTCTCTCTCTCCACTCCCTTCTTTTTAGTCCATCCCTCTCTTCCCCTCCTTCCATCTCTTTCTCTCTTCTATCTTGTCCTCGACTCTGAATCTTTTAACTTCTGGTGCTGACTCACTCCCTGGACACACTCTACTACTCCCCGCTGTGTGTGTGTGTGTGTGTGTGTGTGTGTGTGTGTGTGTGTGTGTGTGTGTGTGTGTGTGTGTGTGTGTGTGTGTGTGTGTGTGTGTGTGTGTAGGTACACCTGTTCATGTGTCTATATATAGTGTATGTGTCAGTGTGCGTGGGTGTATGTGTGAATAGGTGTGCGTGCCCGTGCATGCTAAGTATGGACAATGTGTGTGTACAAATCTGTGTGTGTGTTCTGTAGGTGTTGCCCCCAAACACAGGCACGCACACGCACACACACACACGCACACGCACACGCACACACACACACACACCCCTCTCTCATCATCCTTTACTTCCTTCCTCTCTCCTCTGTCTCCTGCTGTCTTCCCTCGAACTGTGAGGCTGGCAAGCAGCCTCCCCTGAGAGAGAGAGAGAGAGAGAGGGGGGGGGGGGGGGGAGGGAGAGAGAGAGGGAGAGAGAGAGAGAGAGAGACAGACAGACAGACAGACAGACAGACAGACAGACAGACAGACAGACAGACAGAGAGAAAAGAAAGAGAGGGAGGAGAGAGAGAGAGAGAGAGAGAGAGAGAGAGAGAGAGAGAGAGAGAGAGAGAGAGAGGGAGGGAGAGGGAGAGAGAGACGGAGAGAGACAGACAGACAAAGAGACGGAGAGCTGGAGAGAGCAGGGGTGTCGCACCAAATTCTCGGCCCTGGGTAGTTTAACTATTGATAGCAGATGTACAAGCTCATGTAGATCTGCAAAAGAAATCGCGAAAGTTTCTGCAAGTCTTTGAATATTTCAAATACTTAAGGAAAAATCTATAGGTTTCTGTTTCAGTGGTGATCAAACTTTCATGTGAAGGACCACCCAAAATGATATTTATTTGGCCACGGACCCCCATCTCAAAATATTTAGTTCCAGCCCCCCCACCCCAGAAGCAAAGTTTGAGTTGAGAAATGTTCGCTTTCAAAAATAGCTAAAGTATAAAATAATGAAGGCCCCTTCACCTTGGGCCCTATAACTCAGTCCCACTTTCCCCCCCTTGTGACGCCCCTGCAGACAGAGACAGATAGACAGACAGACAGACAGACAGACAAAGAGACGCAGAGCTGGAGAGAGAGAGAGGGGAGAACAGGGAGAGAGACAAGGGTACAGACAGACTCAAGCAGCGGAGAGTAACAGAATAGAGATAATGAGAAAGATGATGCAACATGCTGCATCATTTGAGGCGTGTCAGTGAAGACATAAATTTGCTTTCTTCTTTATACCAGTCCCTGGGGTGGTGCGGTATTCGACCTCTACATACAACCAATCACTATTATAGCAGCAGTCAGTGGTCGGCAGCCCATGGGATCAGCTCTGTTTATAACAGCGGTTCTCAACCAGTGGTCCGGGGACCACTAGTGGTCTTTAACACAATGGGAGCCAAGGTTTCTAACATTTCTAGCTGTTGCTGGTGCCGCCGTTCACTTACGCTTTATTTTGAAGAGCCTTGCAAGCTTCGTGCGTGTGCACGTGAGTGTCCGCTGACGATTGAGGAAGATAATCCATTTGTTTAGAAACACTCGCGAAACTAAAATCCAAACCGGGGCCGACCGTCGCGGTATAGTGTCGCCGTCAAAACAAGCAGATCTCTGCTTCCCTGGCGTTCTTTGCACCTTATTCATAGATAAAGCTGTTTTTATGTTTCAGCATAGAATGGGAGTCTATGCAGCATAGACGCTCCATTTTGCTTCTGTGCGAGTCACGTTATGACGTATGGACCAGGGTCTTTCACAGGGCACACAACATGCGCGCAGCTGCACGCTGCAAAGTTAACCCTTTGTCTCGTCTCTCAACGAGACAACTGAGTTTTGGCACAGCGACCTCCAGTGGCCTTGTCTCGTTACTGAATGAGTTTGGCCCCATGGGTGTTAAGGGGGTTCCAGGAGGTCCCCATCCAGCTAAACGATGGAGAGTTGGTAACCAAATGGACCCTTATACTAGATCCTTAACTCTTGAGAATGTAAAACGCACTCAAGAGTTAATTTATTGTTTAAAATGTGCATTACTTCATTTACAAGAAGTCTACACAATTAGAGAATGTATATGTTATTTTGGTCAACATTTGCCTTTTATCTCTCCTATATCTATTAATATCTATCAATACAACATCAATACAGCATTTGTGGACAAAATCTTATCCAACGATAACAAAATATTCGGTAACACATTTATAATGCATTATGAGGGCATTCATAATGCATTATAATGCATTCATAATGCTTCATAACTACACTCATAAACACACATAATACTTTATGATGCACTATATCAACAGTCATACAACATTATAATGACACTTATAATGACTTAAGTCCAAGTGTTCTATGGATGCTCTTGAATACTTATGAAGACATCTATAATCCATTATTCTTTTTGTTTTGGGTCTGAGAGGCTGAATCTCATCAAACGTTGTTCTGTGGTTCAAATGCCAAATAAATAATATGGACCTTGATATGAAAAAAGGTTGAAAAACAATGGTGTATAGAGTCAATGCCTTGCTCAAGGATGCAATGTCTACCACTACTATGAATACTATATTACTCACTCCTGCTACAACTACTCTGGTATTCTGTATTAAGAGGGAGGAATGCTATTATGGTCTGCCTGAAGTACCATGCTCCAGTGCAGCAGTACCAGGAGAAGCCCTGAGATCTGGGGCAGCATGTGGAGAGTGTGGTCATTCTTAATTCTATAATGCAGTGTTTCTCAAATGGGGGTACGTGTACCCCTAGGGGTACGCGGGGTTACTGCAGGGGGTACGTGAGAAGAAAACTAGAAAATGGGAATATGTATTTTAGTGATAAAACGTTCACAGACTTTGTGTGAACCTGTTCATATATAAATTGTTAAACCAAATTACATCAATACCTTGACGAGTACAACTGTTATTGAATAGAAAGCAATTTTCATTTGCCATTATGCTGTTTTATTTTGAACATATTGCCATTGGAACTGGACTTTTGATGTCAAATTCTCTAAGCCAAATGCTGTAGTCAGGGTAGGGGGTACTCGGCTTCAGAAATCAGAATAAGGGGGTACTGCAGCCAAAAAAGTTTGAGAACCACTGCTATAATGCACCATAAAAGTAGCCATTGTCAATAAATGCTCTGATTGTTTTAGTTTTTGTATACCGAAAACCATTAGCCAAAGTCCTTGGTTGGAGACCAAGAGAACGCTACTTTTAGCACTACTACGGCTGCTATTACTACTGTACAACTACAAAGAAGAAGAAAGTGAAAGAAAGAGAACAGGACAAAAATAGAAAGACACACACACACACACACACACACACACACACACACACACACACACACACACACACACACACACACACACACACACACACACACACACACACACACACTGCGACCTAGACATGTCCTCATTCCACCCCCATCTCCTGATTGGTTCAAACTAATTTAAGCTGTTCCACTTAAGCCGTGCAAAGCACAAATTATATCTCTGGACATAATTACACAATCAATGAAATGTACGAGTGATTGACAGAAAGAGAGAGAGAGGGCGAGAGCGAGAGAGAGAGAGAGAGAGAGAGAGAGAGAGAGAGAGAGAGGTGTCTTTCATGCAAAACTGTGCATGATGATATTTCAAGTTGGAAATTGGTAGAAAATAATTGTCCCTTGAGCAAATCAACCGTGATATTTATAATTGGTACGGTAAACTAAATGATGGATATGTGGGAATTGTAGCATAGCTGTTATGCATTATAGAGATTACGCTGATTAGCCTTGCTGGTGTTTATGCTGTGGTTGGGGAAGGCTATTGATCATGGTCTATTTATTATAATGTAAGAAACATCAGCAGTGATAGTCCTCATACTGATGTGTCCTTCAGATATTTGCTCATTCTGTGTGTGTGTGTGTGTGTGTGTGTGTGTGTGTGTGTGTGTGTGTGTGTGTGTGTGTGTGTGCGTGCATGCGTGCGTGCGTGCGTGCGTGCGTGCGTGCGTGCGTGCGTGCGTGCGTGCACGTCCGTGCAAGAGTATTTACTGACAACGTTCACTCGAGCTAAAGAGTTTGGGAACCACTGGTTTACAGAACAAAACCTATGAGAGACCAAATTAATTAAAATAAACCAAATTCTTTAAGTAACACTAAAACTATGCAAACCTTTTCACCCCACCACAGCGCTTGTGTTTGTTTGGGGTTGTTGGTGTTGTTGTTGTTGTTTTTTTAGGCCTGATGGGGTAAGGTTGGCTGCGCAAATCTCAAAAGTTACTGTCATGTGCTCTTTAACATAAACTTGTGCCATCTTCAGGACGATTTTTTCAAACACATTTTTGGACACTGCTCCTACAGATTTTGCCCTAAAATCATGCAAAGCGGTACTACATGTGACCTGACGGTTGCTCATCTCCCGATTAGGGAGTCTTACTGGTTAAGTATACACAGATATGCACAGAAAAGTCATGGAAGGAAAAAGTGAAGGAGGAAAGGAAAGGAATAAAGAAAGGATGCCCACAGCTGCATCTTCTTGTGACCTATATTTTCATCTCCACGGTAGCTGGGTTTTTCTTATCTGTATAGCTAAAACAATTATGTGAGGTGTAAAGTCTTTAAAGCCATAATGCGATCAGTCTAACAATGACACATTAGCAGGATGTGCCGTACGTGGTATGACCCATGATAAAATGTTAATCACCATTATCATTTACATCATGACTGTAGGCAGAGCAGCCCCTGATCAATACACTGATGGTCACAGATATGACAACACAGGGCCAAGCACAGCCAGGAATCTATATGTTCATAACTATTCTGACATGCTTGATATATTCTGCTTGATATATTCTGTATAATGTTTTATACTGCATATATTATATCAGACAGTATATGAGACACACTGTACGGAGCAAGGTTGCAAGCACACACACACACACACACACACACACACACACACACACACACACACACACACACACACACACACACACACACACACACACACACACACACACACACACACACACCGTGATTCAACAGCAAAATGCCGGTGTGCGACTATTGTAACATTCCATCCACTCGGCTGTCATCTGTACCTACAGTATCTTATCATAATTGTCATAATGACTTACTTGTTCTGCATTAGGCAGGATGACTGTATGGTACAGGGTATACGTTTGTATACTTTTGTTTCTATTGTATAGGGTATATAAGGTACGGTATATTTGTATATACTTTTTTATTAATAACTGATGGTTTGAGAGTGGTATGATTGTATCATACTGTAGGTTACTTCTAATGCCCTGTGTCTGTAATTTAAACGGTGCTGTCTCTGACGCCTGAATTCACCCAGTGGGATCAGTAAAGATAGTAGGGACTTTAAGCTTGGAAGTACAGCTGCTATGATGCGATCGCCGTAGCAGTCAAAATCGTTAAGCAAACAGCCGTCGGCGACGGGTTCCCACCCCTTTTACTGAACTCTTTGGTGACGCGTCTTTGCAGCAGACGTTGTAGACACTTCGAGGAAAGGTAGCTTCTGACTTAGTAGGAAAGGCTGGGACGACAAGCAGGTTTATCTATCGAGCACTGATCCATGTCCGGTTACCGTAGCGGACTGCCGTAGCCGTCATTGCTTAAAGTCCCTATAGTACAGTATGTTCATTACTGAATGGAAAGAAGGTAAAACGGGTATTTTAACTGTCAGGAATCCCAGACCATGCACTGCATACATCTACAGTAATATGGTTGACTGACTGACTGATGAAATACAATTCATGAAAAACGCTTTATTTACAGAAATCAGCCATTGAAATATTTTTCATTGTGTGCAGTTTTTCCTACCACTTAATATGCTGTACTTTGAATGATGCTACTATGCAGTGGAATGAATCTACATTTCCTTCCTCCCGAAGGCTTTTTGTTAATGGGAAAGCTTAGTGGGCCATTCTGAATGGGACATGACCCAGGCATTTCCAAGGCATCTCACAAAGAAGAGAAAAATGCTGAGGCATGATAAAGAAAATAACTTCCTGATGGGGCCTGACAAAGAGTCCACAGAGTGTCTACTAGGGCTGTTTGTATTGAAGGAAAAGATGTCACCGTTCCGAAACACAATTTGGAGAAGATCACTAGCTGTCAGCACATCCACAAAGAAACATACCCTCGGTCATTTGCACGGCAAGAATGTACAATGTATATTCTGTGCACTCTCTGAGTTACACATACATTAACACTAAGGATATTACTGTGTAATACTTGTGATAGCTTACAAAGCTATCGCCAGATTAATCATTCTGCTTTTTATTACTGCTAAGGCATGACATTGGTCGACCTCTATTTTGAGGTCGACGGTGTTGGACACTGTCGAGTCAAGATATTTAAAGGTAGGGACAAAGTGGACAGGGGTGCCTTCAAATAGGAAGGGCGGTGGGTCAGGTCCATCGCCTACATGCATGAGTTTGATCTTGGACCAGCTTATCTTCAGACCGAGCTTCTTGGTCTCCTCATCGAACACGCTGAGGGCTTCACAGAGCTGATCAGCAGTCTCGCTGAACAGGGTGGTGTCACCAGCGTATTCGATGTCCTTCAAGGTGTAGTTTCCGAGTGACACTCCGGGGACGTCCTCACAGACTCTTGACATCAGGTGGTCAATGACGCAATTAAAGAGTTCTGGGGCGGCAACACAGCCCTGCCTTACCCCTCTGTTAATGGGGAACCACTCCATTGTGGTGATTTTGGTTGGGACTCGGAGGGACTTCAAGATTTTCCAATGGGACCTGTGGTTCACAGTGTCAAAGGCAGCCTTAAAGTGATCCCTGACTAATACGACAAATATGCCTTAATACATTATAATTGTCCTCTATAACTACAATGTAAAATTAAAAACACCTTAATTATTTTATTTCTTCTAGAAATAGCTAATCTTTCACTCAACAGGGGAAATGCCCGTCGCAAGTTGATGATGTCATAAATGTCATGTGTGATCTATCCCTATGAAATTTATGGCATGCATGTGCAAATAAAAACAAACTTAATACTTCATATGGTTAATATGAGCATCAACTCAATATTTCAAATGTGTTTTTTGCACATGCATTCCATAAATTCCATAGGGTTAGATCACACATGACATTTATGACATCATCAACTTGCGACAGACATTTCTCCTGTTGAGTGAAAGATTAGCTATTTCTTGAAGAAATAAAATATTGAAGGTGTTTTCAATTTTACATTGTAGTTATAGAGGACAATTATAATGTATTAAGGCATATTTGCCGTATATTAGTCAGGGATCACTTTAAGGTCAATGAAGGCAATGAACAGGTGCCGGTCCTTTCTGGGGGATGGAGAGGAGTGTGATGCCTCTATGGTTGCTGCAAGTCAGCTGATCTCCCTTTCGCTTCCAGAAGGGGAGTATACTAGGCTACTGCAGATAGCTTAATTGTAGACAAGGAGCTACACCTGGCGATTCCCTCCGAATCATTTGATTGCATTTGATCCTCGCATCTCCCTCAGGCTGTGCCTGTGTTATATTTAAGCGGGAGTAGCTAATGTGTGCGTCTACTAACTAGACCCTGCCCCTCACCTGAGTATACCTTGTAACAATATCGCTCGCCAAAAAGAACATATCTACTCACTGCCTAAATACCTTTTGCCGTCTTCTTCTGACGCCACGCCTGTCCACTTGAAACCTGTATACACAGTCAATTTGAATGTGGACGGCATTGTATTTGGTACTCTTTTTCACCCCTCTACAACAAGTCGTTAAATCTTTTAAACTACATTATATGTACAGGCACGTCTGTGTCCTGTTCCTTGCAGGTACCATATCCACTGAAAGTTTGGACCAGTTTAAACTAGATCCATGTTTCTATAGCGATCACAAATTGCCGTCCTCCTGTCTGCCAGTCTGAAATGTCTTTTCTCTGTAATTGGTGGAGGTGTTGAGGACCCCATAGCTGCTCTCTGTGGGGAGTTATGATGTCTCTCTGTGTTATTTGTCCAGGGCAGTTTGTCCAATAAAGCTGTCATTGTAACAGACTGCCAGGGCTACAGTGTGTTACACACTTCGCTGTTGACTGATAGGCAGGTGAATTTGTCTAAATTGTGATTTATCGAAGTTGTTATTGTATTCGGACATTTACACATGCCATGCAAACAGGCACACATGTACATACACAGTTACACACACATTACTGTACATACATACAGGGGGAGGATCATTGTAAGAGGAAGTGGTTGAAGGAATGAATGTTACTCAATTGTCAGACTAAGGTGTGAACATGACAGGGTAGACACAGACCAACTATAGTTGTTTATTACGTTTCATCGTGAGTTCAAATCCATCCATCCGTCAGGCATCTATTGCTTTGGGGGATGGCTTGCTCACTCATTATCTAACAATGGGGCGCATTGTAAAGCTTTGAAATGCTGGATGATTGGAACGCATACAGGCACACACACACACACACACGCACGCACGCACGCGCGCACACGCGCACACGCGCACACGCGCACACACACACACACACACACAGACCCCAGGGAGAGGAGTGACGGGATGGGGCAAAAGAAAGAGAGTGACAGAGCGAGGGAAGGAGACAATCAATTTGACTCAAAGAAAGAGCATCAGAGAGATGGAGAAAGTGACAGAAACAAACAGAGACTGTGAGATGAAGTGACAGGGAGGGAGGGAGAGAGAGAGAGAGGGAGAGAGAGAGAGAGAGAGAGAGAGAGAGAGAGAGAGAGAGAGAGAGAGAGAGAGAATAGCCAATAGATATTGAAGATTAGAAGCAACAATCATCTATTTGTTCTTGTCCAGAAAAACAGCACTGAAACCTCCACAGGAACAATCTGTCAGTCTCTAAATCAATGCCCTAGCACTGAAGATATGAGTGGGCAATAAGTGTTGCACAAGCACACACACACAATTCATTGGTCATCTCAATCCATACACTCCCATTCTGCTCCTCTTTGTTTGACTGGCACATTTACAATCAATGCATGTGCAAATGACATAAACATCCAATAATTCAGACACTAGATGTCACACAAGACGAGGCTCTTTATTTCCCTGATTCACAATCTAAGGTATAAGGCAGCAACCAAGTTGTTTGCTTCCTTGTAACACAATAGATCTTTAGGGAAATAATTACCTTATCCAACAAAACAGAAGCACATATGGATAATGGCGGACATCATCTTACAGAGGTAAACAAAACAATAATTCTAGACCCAACAAAGGAGGAGCCACATAATAATAAAGGAAAAGGCTGCGATAGAGACAATAGTTGCAGGGGATATGTAGGGAATGTTATAGAAGACTTAGATCTCGGTGGAGCTATAGGTAAAAACACAAATCGGCCTGTTATAGCGCCACCATGAGGCTGACGACACACGGATACATAGACTGACGGACGGACGAAAGGACGGAAAGGGGCAAAAACATAGTCTCAGCCATGCCTTTCGGCCTGGCGGAGACAAAAAGGACACTACTTGGACAGTTGGAGAAAGGGATAATGATGGCACAGAGGGAAGTTTGGCTGTGATCAGGATGATGTGATGAGGTTGAATGCCCCTGAGGACGAACGCTGTTTCAGGGAGGATATTGAATTTGACTTAGCATAATATGCAAATTACATGCAATATGCAATATCTCATGTGAGTTAAATTGAATAATATATATATATATATATATATTGGCTTTTTTATGCCTTTTTATTGGATAGTACAGTAGACTGACAGGAAACAGGGGGAGAGATGGGGAGAGACACGCGGCAAAGGTCATCCGGATTGGGAATCGAACTGGCGACGCCGCCAGGCATCAACGCCTATATGGTATGCGCCTAGACCAGTAGGCCACCGGGGGCCCCATTGAATAATGTTTTAGTCGATTCAGTCAATGTTAAACAATAGCGTGAACAGCCAGTGAATGTTATGTGACTTGGAGTAAAAGTCAAGCTTTTAAGTGTTGGTCTGTTCATTATGTTGGACAGCTTATTAGTAACAGGAATGTTAATTTAGCTTGCACAATGCACATAGTAAAATCCTCAGTGATAATTAATTTAACTCTCAGATTATACAGTAGTGTGCAAATAGAACCCCATGGTGTTGCACCCCTTGCAGGCCTGTAACAGAGAGTGTACAAATGCATTCTCTGAGTTAAATGAACAATGAATATTTTACAGTTTGAAGAGATTATAAAAATAACTGCAAAATAGAGAAGTACAGGGATTGCTCATCTGAATGCTGAAGGCCTAACATCGTAAAAATTGCTTTTTAATTTCTTTTCGAACTTTAACTTTAGTATGACGATAATCACTGTCTAAGCTGCCAGCAATAAAAGCATACTGTAGCTACAAAATTATGAACTGAATTATGGACAACGCACATTTTCAAATTGCTTTGAGTTTAAGGGCTGGCCCCCTGTCTAAAGGCTTGTATTGGTACCGTATTTCTGGGAGAAAACATTCACATACGCACCCACGCAAGCGCACACGCCTGCGCACTGCCCCTGGCTGGGGTTGCCAGTGACGAAGCATCTGTGCCTCTGCAGTTTCAAAAGAATGAAGTCTCTGAGGAAGATTAAATAAAACATTACTTAATTATTTACTACTTCTCTGTGACACTCTGGCTTGTTTCTTTCTCATCTTCTGTTGGGATGAGAATCACTTTATTCACCCAGAACAACAACAACATTAGCCGCACAGTAGTTACAGCTCAAATACGTTATATACTGTATAGCTATAATAACAACTGTAGACTTCACCTTCTTAATCACAGCCTACAGTAGATGTTGAATTAGCATCACAGTCTATTGAATGTTATTTCACTATATAACTATCTTATACTGTAGTTCAAAGGGCTGTTAAATCTAATGGGTGGACAGCCATGAAACGTGTTCGTGGTGCATCCGTCCAACATTCAGCAGGGTTTTATCTGGGTTCCCTGCAGGCAAATCTCCAGCCAGGGCCAACTGGAAGCCGAAATTGTCACTGTGGATGCAACACTCCTCTTCTGAGTCCTTTTTATTTGCAGAGCCTCTTCGACGTGACAGGGTACGCAGAGAGACCTTTTGGTCTGATACCACTGCTGCTGTGTGTGTAAATTGCAAACGAGTCAATTGTGCCAATAAACATTGATTTCACCACATTCAAACTAGAGGCTTACAAACGTTAGCTGAACACTTATCCATACAGTAGTATAAGAAAACCATGCCTAGGGTGAAGTGAGTGGTGCTGTTTATGAATTAATTTCATGAACCGTCCCGCAAAGCATGGCCAATGTGGTCCTGGGCGTACAACAAACTTTGAGCGGTTTGTCCCAAGATGCAGGCCAAATGTAGGCCAGATGTAGGCCACGCTTCAGAGCCCCGGACGCTGGGCGTACAACAAACTTTGAGCGCTTTGTGCCAAGATGTAGGCCAGATATAGGTCACGCTTCAGGGCCCAGAGAAAGCCAGATGTTGGAGCTTAGCTCCTTCCAGGAGCACCGCTCAAAAAATGGTAAATGTAGCATAACAATTGCAACAATTACACTGTGGTGTAGTGGGGGGAGAGACAGACAGACGGACAGACAGAAAGACAGACAGACAGACAGACAGACAGACAGACAGACAGACAGACAGACAGACAGACAGAGAGTCAGAGAGCTGAGAACAGAGACTAGAGAGAAAATGAAACAATTGAAATGACACTTTCTCACTGATGAGATGAGAATCCACTTCTGCCATGAGTGGCCTGGTGACATTACATTTACTGTAGTCCCAAAGGGAAAAGTGAGCTGAATTTCTATGCAGTCCCAGAGCTATTTATTGGTGCTTTAATATGACATTGAGCATCCTCAGCTATGTATAACTTTGTTCCACTGCTCATGTCGTTTTTAAATATCAGCTGCACTTTCATGACTGTATCACTGTGTATAGAAAGAACATTTGGAACTTTCCAAACAGTTTCCAATACCTGCAGGGATCTTCTATCAGGGAGAGAGTAAAGAGAGAGAGAGACGGGATGGAGCTTTTATGTGATATTATGTTATGATGGAGGATTTTCAGATAAGGACGACAACTCACACTGTGACAGAATAGTTGTCATCAAATGCTTCTGAAGCACCAACCAGTAGGCTGCAGAGGTTTTCAAAACGATTTCTCTACAAGCTCTGATATTGCTTTTCTCCCCCAGATAGTCTCTTTATCCACCCAGCACATTTCTGAGGTAATACACCAGACTTCTGTAAGGTATTACCTCATTACCACATCCGATTCCTTTGGCAGAGACTTAAAATGACGAATAACAATGTTTGGTAGACTAGTATTTCCACAGACAATTAGTTTAACTAAGTTGTCTCCGCCAGGCCGAAAGGCATGGCCGAGACTATTATGTTTTGCACCCTGCTCGTTGCACCCTGCTCGTTGGTCCGTCTGTGTGAGAACGAAACTGTGTATGCACACTCCCTGGGTGCCAGAGCAGAACCTCTGCCCCAATTTTTTCACACAGGCCTGTTATTGCGCCACCAGGAGGTAGATTTTTGCAAAACACATTTTCAGACAGTACTCCTACATATTTTGTCCAAACATCACGCAAATCGATACACAATATCATTAAACGAAAAATGTCTTTCAGATTTTTCATATTCCATCCTGATTGGCTAAGAAGCTTCCAAAGTTTGCAGGAGTGCTCCATTTTGAACAAAATGCCTCAAATCATGAAAACAGTGTGCGATTTCCGTGAAATCTTACACACACATTCCCACTAGGCTGAGGAAGAAATTACACTTGAACATGTTCAAGGTAGCCTCATGGTGGCGCTATAACAGGTTAATTTATGATTTTACCTATAACTGCAGTGATCTGTGTAAAACTTTTTTTTTTTTTTTTTTTTTTAAGATTTGTTTTTGGGCTTTTTATGCCTTTATTCGATAGGACAGTAGACTGACATGAAATGGGGAGAGAGATGGGGAATGACATGTGGCAAAGGTCGTCCGGGACGGGAATCGAACCGGCGACGCCAGCAGGTATCATAGCCTAGTATGTGGTATGCGCCTTGACCACCAGGCCAGCGGGCACCCCTGTAAAACTAGTTTGACCTGCATTTTTTACATCTACCTTTTATAGCGCCACCAGGAGGCTTTTTAACCTGACTATGCCACTTCACTTCACGTTCCTTTGTTGCCACGCCTCCCTCCTGCCTTTACTTTTTCTTGTCCCTTAACTGTCCTGTCCTCCGTGGACAGAAGAGCAGATGGACTTATGTAACTAACCATATCAAGTTTGGTCATCCTAGGTATGTTCTGGACAAGTTCTCAGACGACGGGAGGGCAGAGTGTGAACCTGAAGTCCACCATTCCTCTCTGTTTCTCTGGTCGCATAACGAACTGCGGCACCAGGCAGGCATCCACAGCCGAGTCTAACCCAAGTAAATTTTATGCATTTCTATGAACTTTTTGTCCAGGTATGGTTGTGCTGAGCATGTAGTCTCCCCACGCTCTCTCAGCACTTCCTCCCTACTTTCACACAGTTGATAAAGTTAACCCCCCCCCCCCAAAAAAACCCATGCATTCACACCGAGAGAGTGGAATCTTTTAATTCCCAACCACACACACTTCTCTCTCCACTGTAACTGTGTGTATCTGACAGGCCTGGCCTTGACTGAGTGGTTGTTATCTGAACTGCAGCTCTCCTCCCATCAACTTCATCCACCCAGGGAAGGGATTTGCTGAGCGCATATATTTGTGTTATTTCTCAGAAGCACCATCACATTATAGAGTTCTATACATTGACTATACTCTCCTTTCTCCAACCTGTTTCCCAAATCTAATAGTCTCTCCTGCACCAATATAGTATGAGTTTTCTAATCTGTCAGCAGGGATTGAGTTGTTTATATCCCAGCTGTAATCCCAACCACCTCCCATGCCAAACATTTTTTAAACCACCTCCCATGCCCAAAAGATTTTAAACAGGTCCCGCACTGCAAAATTATTAGTGTCCAATTTAACCCCAGAAAGTAAAAATTACGCCCTGAAATTCTAAACTCTGGATGTCAATTTCACAGTGTACTTTGACGATTTCAGACTGGGTTAAAAAAAAAACTCAAAAGTGAGACATGAGGTTGTCAGAGCAGCCAACTGAGTTTTTAAAGTAGATTGACAGCAAACATGACAATTCTGTGCTTTTTTCTCTCACTTGCTTACTCCATCTTTTTTTCCTGCCTCGTTTTATCTGATTATGGAAATTACCACTGGCAGGGTGGTGGAGACTATGAAGTGGGTTCAAGTAGCCGTGGTGAGAGTTTTATACTTTGGGGAGATTATCTCCGCTCAATTTTATGGGCTTTTGCACGCCACACGTCTAAAAATATGGCGGTAATCTTTCTTGTGTAATTATATTTTGACATGTTTTTCAAGAAGCCCTTCTATGATCCATGCGCAGTTTTATTACGTTTTCACTGGGCCGTGCATAAAGTGAGCTGGCAGATGTCAGGAACAGGCAAGTTACACAGAGTTATATGTCGTCCAGCACCTATACATGCATGCACGAATTCCCAGCAGAGAGAGAGAGAGAGAGAGAGAGAGAAAGAAAGAGAGAGAGAGAGAGAGGGGGACGGTCCAAGTTAGCAACCTTGTAGTTGTTTATCACCTTCAGACTCCTCACCTATAAAGTAATGGAAAATGCAACTATGTGAGACGGAGCGCTACAAAAGGAAATCCCTTTTCATTAAGCTTTCCCCTCCCAAGGCAAAACAACACAGCCTTTCAACCCCCAGTACCCACATTACATTTGAGCTACAGTGCGGTTTAAGTAGGGCTGCTGCTGTGGACCTTTTCTGTCATTTGACTGTAACAGCACTTTGATCCATTTCATACAATAAAATGGATCCTGCTGAGCACAGAGGGTGCACTTCATTTCCAAAGTCTCTGGAGAGGAAACAGGAGGGCTGGGGGGGGGGGGGGGGGAGGGGGGGGGAGAGAGAGAGAGAGAGAGAGAGAGATAGAGAGAGAGAATATGTGACAGTAGGTACAGTATATACTGTATAGGCACTATTAGTATGAACCAAAGACAGTGACAACAGAACTGATGACAGTATACTACAAGTAAGACGCCTCAGGGCGACAAGGGCGAGGTCGCACCATGTCTTGGCCATCTGGCCAGTGATGTATATCGGACCAGTTACCCATATATGGAGACCCCTGGTACCCATATATGGAGATCCATGGTTGGATCCATGCTGTGAGACCCCAAACATGCTTACTCAGTTATTCGTTATGTGACGTCTATCACGTCTGACACGTCTGACATCATACATACAATCCATACAGATATGGGCTGTCATCCTCCAACAAATGGGCATTCCCATATGAAGATATGGGCTTAATATTGATGACATCAGGGATCTCCATATATGGGCATAAAAGGGATTCTGTTAGAGTGGTTCCCATGACATCACAACATACAATCCCTTTTATGCCCATACATGGAGATCCCTATCTGAACCAGCCACACAGATATGGGCCATGTCTTGGCCATCATGTCACCTGTGATATCACCTGTGATGTCACAGTGATGTGTCAGGGGAACCAGGCGTGACAGAGATACAGACAAGATTTTCATAGTTAACTGTGACCTTCGGTCGCAACAATAGGATATAAGATGAGTACAGGCCTTACCAAACAATGGCCAAAGGCTGTGTTACCAATTCAGTCCTGCATGTTTATAATGTAATTACTCATGTAATGTAATTCAGTGTGTGTGTGTGTGTGTGTGTGTGTGTGTGTGTGTGTGTGTGTGTGTGTGTGTGTGTGTGTGTGTGTGTGTGTGTGTGTGTGTGTGTGTGTGCGGGTGTGTGTGTGTGTGTGTGTGTGTGTGCACGTGTGCCTTCGTGCATTCCCGTGGATATTTGCATGCGTCTATACAATACGCGTCAAAGAATAACTTGTCTCTGCCGCCGATAAAATAATGGATGATGCCATTATGCAGTATACCTATAACTCCACTCTCGCTGATCAATCTAGATTTGCTCACACAAACGAGACAATTCAATGGGACACTTTGATGACTCAGTTTCAAAATACTGTATACAAAAATGTACATTCATAAATGCAGCGTCATGCATGTGTCACTCATCCCTGTTGTAGGCTTACAACAGTGTTTCACAAACAGTGGAAGGGGACCAATTTGTGGGTCGCGGACCCATTTTTATGGGTCAGGAGTAAATATCCCATTCTTTCTTAAAAAGAACAAGAAAAAAAATCAAACATTCCATAAATTACTGTAAATAGAGGGTATCCGCATGCATAAAGTGAGTCGCAAATCGAGTGGCAAAGTGAGTTTAACATCGTTTACAGTAAACAATCAGATAGGACTTTTCTGTTTGGATGTATGGGCTGTCAAAGCCAGAAAGTATTTTTTTGTGGTGTTAGGTGTTCCCGCATATAACTTCCGGGTATGATGATGACGTCAAGCGCATACCCTCTATACGTAATGAAAATAACAGAGTTTATAGATCATCTATTTTCACGAGTTTGGGTCCTGGGGAGACATCACATTTCGGGTCCTGGGGAGACATCACATTTCGGGTCTCGAGCATAAAAGTTTGGGAACCACTGCTTTATAGTGAGAAGTTATAGCCCAGATGTCCTGCCAGGACTCTCACACGTCATATATCTCTGTGCAGCCATTTCATTAAATTTCCATTTCACTGGGTGCTGGGGTGACTCGACATTTGCACTGTTTGCAACAGCGTGTAAAGTGCATGTGGGACGTACTGTGAATAGCCAGTAGCATTTTACAGACATCTGTCATCTGTCGTGTGTGCGTGTGTGCGTGCGTGCGTGCGTGCGTGCGTGCGTGCGTGCGTGCGTGCGTGTGCGTGTGTGTGCGTGTGTGTGTGCGAGTGTATGCTTGCGAGTGTGAGTGTGTTTCTGTTTCAACTTTTGGAGTAAATCTGTGTGTGTGCGTGCATGTGTGCGTGCGTGCGAACAGCTAGGCCTATATCTTGTACCTGTAGTTTGTTTGCATACAGTATGTATACGGCCATGGAGTGTGAGAGCAGTGAGGCAGTGTGCAGTCATCAATCTGTTTAAGTGTTACCTTGTGTCCTTTTAAGGGAACAAAAAAGGAACATAAATTTGTCTTGGGTTAATGCCTGCTGGCTCTCTATGAATTTCACTTTGAAAATGCATTCAGCTACTGGAAGTGTGCAGTAACAGTGCCATAGGTTTCCAGGAAAAAGGGGCTTCTGCATTATGAATTGACGTATTTGCTGCAACTGTCATAACCCGGCACATAGGGTCATGACAAACTGAGGTGGACACAATAGGTCAGGATAACTAACATTATTTACAAAGTAACTAAATTAAAGCTGCCTATGTACTGTAACTTTCCTCTTCTACCCCGGATTTGAACCCTGTTTCCTGCACAAGTGCTGACATTTTTTTACCATTGAGTTAATAGAGCCTGCCAAGCTTTCTCAGGGGATGAATCTTGGTCATAAGGTCAAAATTCATGTCAGATCCTGTGTCTATTGGTGAGACCTCAATCATAAACATTGGTGATACCCACAGCCACAATACTAGAGGAAACGTAAACAACTATCTGGTAACACCCTACCCATAACACAAATATGGATGAATTCTCCTACTACAGCACTGCCACCCAAGTGTGGAATGCCCTGACCCCTTCCCTTAAACATGTATTTCACTGGCTTCCTTCAAAAATCACACCCGTGTGAACTGAGCGGTGGTTTACCCAACCAAAGTTTTTTGAAAAAAAAAAAGTTTTTTGAAAAAAAAAAAGGTTTTGGGAAAAAAAAGTTTTTTTGAAAAAAAAAAGTTTTTAAGTTTTTTTGAAAAAAAAGGTTTTTTGAAAAAAAAGTTTTTGAAAAAAAAAGGTTTTTTGAAAAAAAAAAAGTTTTTTGAAAAAAAAAAAGTTTTGGAAAAAAAAGTTTTTGAAAAAAAAAAAGGTTTTGAAAAAAAAAGATTTGGAAAAAAAAAGTTTTGAGAAAACTCGGGCGTGCTCAAACAACAGTAATAACTTCGTATTAGCTTACTGTACTTTACTGTACTGTATACTGTACCTAACTGTACTGTATACTGTACTCTACTGTACCTAACTGTACTGTACTGTACATATTCTGTGTTCTATATCTATGAATTCTATGTGTTCAGAATTGTGTGTGTGTGTGTGGGGGGGGGGGGTGCCTGTGTGTGTGTGTGTGTGTGTGTGTGTGTGTGTGTGTGTGTGTGTGTGTGTGTGTGTGTGTGTGTGTGTGTGTGTGTGTGTATTGCAGTTGATGCTCAGGGCAGGCTAGACTCAACAGCACCTCTCTGGTCACCCAGGGTACTCAGGCTACACCAGAGGCTACATACAGACAGACACACACAGAGGCTACATACGTACGTCTTTTCGGGGTCTTTTCGGGGTCGGGTCCTACTCTGATGTCATATGGAGGTCTTTTGGAGGTCTTTTCGGGGTCGTACGTCGTATGGAGGTCTTTTCGGGGTCGGGTCCTACTCTGACGTCATATGGAGGTCTTTTGGAGGTCTTTTCGGCGTCGGGTCGTACTCTGACGTCGTATGGAGGTCTTTTGGAGGTCTTTTCGGGGTTGTACGTCGTATGGAGGTCTTTTGGAGGTACATCAGGCCGGCCGGTACATCAGGCCGGCCGGCCGGTACACCAGGCCGGCCGGCCGGCCGGCCGGTACATCTGGCCGGCCGGCCGGTACAGGACCCTAACCCTAACCCTAACCCTAACCCTAACCCTAACCCTAACCCTAACCCTCCATATGACGTCAGAGTAGGACCCGACCCCGAAAAGACCTCCATATGACGTCAGAGTAGGACCCGAGCCCGAAAAGACCTCCAAAAGACCTCCATATGACGTCAGAGTAGGACCCGACCCCGAAAAGACCTCCAAAAGACCTCCATATGACGTCAGAGTAGGACCCGACCCCGAAAAGACCTCCATATGACGTCAGAGTAGGACCCGACCCCGAAAAGACCTCCAAAAGACCTCTCTACGACGTCAGAGTAGGACCCGACCCCGAAAAGACCTCCAAAAGACCTCCATATGACGTCAGAGTAGGACCCGACCCCGAAAAGACCCCGAAAAGACCTCCATACGACGTACAACCCCGAAAAGACCTCCAAAAGACCTCCATATGACGTCAGAGTAGGATCCGACCCAAAAAAGACCTCCAAAAGACCTCCATACAACGTACGACCCCGAAAAGACCTCCAAAAGACCTCCATATGACGTCAGAGTAGGACCCGACCCCGAAAAGACCTCCGAAAAGACGTCCGGCCGGCCTAATGTACCGGCCGGCCGGACGAATATAGTTCATGGCCGGCAGAATCTACCGGCCGGCCGGCCTAATGTACCGGTCGGCCGAATGTACCGGCCGGCCGTCTGAATTTACTAGCGGCCGTCCGAGGTATTACCGGCCGGCCGGCCGGATATACCGGCCGGCCGTGGCCGCGGCCAACGGCCGGCCGGACTTTGGCACTCGCCCTTACTGCAAAATGGGCTGTCCCTCGGCACCCCCTGGGGGTTTCCCTGTCCTCTCCTGCCTTATTCCCCCTCACCTGCTTCCTCTGACTTTTGATTGATTGACTCCTCCCGGGCCTCACAGCTGTTATGCTATTGTGATTATGTGACTCTGTTATTTAATGCACCTTTGTTTGATCCGCTCTTCATCTACGCTCCTCCTGGCTCCTTGGTTCTGGTTCCTACGTTTGCTCCTGTTTTTAAGTTCTCCTTTGCCCTGTGTGTTGTACCTCTGTTGTTTTGCTAAGTGAGTCCTACGTTGTTTGTTGCCTTTCTGTTTTATTCACAAGTAAAGTTTTAGTTTGTACCAACCCTACTCTCTCCGCATCATGATTCCACTTTCCTGTCTTCTGGGCTCCTACAGTATGCTTAACACCATTGTCAGTTTCTTTTTGTAATCTAGCATCCAGTTGACACACACAAACACATTCTGTTGGCATTTCCAAACACATCTATAGTCAGCTTATGCTGGCACCTCTGTTCTGCCGGTGCTCTGCTGTCCACCGCATCCTCCTGTTCAGGTCAAACAGCTACAGTCTTTGTTTACTCCTGGTTCAGCATGCAGATACGATGCAGAATAAGTAAACTAAACAATAACGGTTGGGAATGTCTTAACATATTGGATGCCCATGATGACGCGGCAACTCTTTGATGTCTCCCGGTGCCCATGACACGCTTGCCGCATTTGACACGTTGTGCAGTAAGCTACAGTTGCCGCGTTTGACACGTTGTGCAGTAAGCTACAGTAAGCTGTAGCTTACTGTACAAGGCACCCGCCTGTGAAGAGAAACACTCCAATTCCCGAAATGCAACGGGAGATCACGTGACCAGGAAGTCGCGGCTCCTCATTGTGGGCTCGCCTGGAAGGCGAGCACACGTATGTTATCTTCATTATTTATCTATCAGTCAGTCAGTCAGTATCCTCAAAACTTTGGCGCGATTCATCTCTTAAACGCTTACACCTTTCAACACCATTCAAATTTTTATGTGTTCAGCTTACTGAGGACACGTGTGCTTGTACTTTTGGTTTTGAAATGTTTTGTAGTATAAATATAAAAAAATAAAAATGTTTAACTTTAAGCACCCAATGCATTTCCAATGGGTTTAGTGAGTGGGGACAGAGTGGAGAGAAGGATAATAGACCCATGTTTATGTTAAGGCGCTGTGGCTGCAGTGTTCACACTTCAGATATGCTATCTATATCATTGCGTTCACACAGGTCTGCTCTCTGATTTGATCCAAATGTCTAAGCTGTGTGATGTATAAAACTATAGTTATAGTTAAAACTATAAATAAATGTCCCTCTCCACTCTACTGATTACACAGCTGTGATCAAAAATCAAGTCCGGGCGATGGGATGTAAATCCCATAGCCATATATCCTAGAGCCCGCAGGGACAGTCAGCCATATTAGTGGTTGTTGTTGGTTGTCAGGGAGATATCAAAACCAATGCATTTCCAAGTCAGATCCACAAACACAATAAAAGCCATGCTCCACTCCTCAGTCTGGAGTGGCCACATAGAAGAACGCCTTGGTTATAGACATAGTGGAGGACAGATGTGATCTGGGATTGTTAGCCTACAGTATATGCACTCAATATACTCCACTACAGTTGGAGTCCATTTGACAGTTGCTGGTTCCCAAACACAGAATCAAAAATGTAGATCTAGAACACATAATAATAATAATAATAATAATAAACTTTATTTGTATAGCACCTTTCATACAAAGAATTGCAGCTCAAAGTGCTTCACAGGAAAAAAGAAAAATGGTACACATGAAAAAAGGTACACATGATTTATAATAAAATGATTAGCATAAAAATAAAAGAAAATCAAAAAATCAGAAGGCACAAAACAATACTTGAAATACCTAATAAAAGCTCTACCATAATACCGAACATTTCCATGATGGTATAAAACACAATTAGATCAAATGTGGCTAAAGGCAAGTGTAAAAAAGTGTGTCTTAAGCTGTGTTTTAAAGCTATCTACTGTGGGGGCCTGTCTAAGGGAGACTGGAAGTTTATTCCAGGCGGTCGGCCCATAGAAACAGAATGCCGCTTTGACAAATTTTTTGTAAGTCATTGTTGGCACCTCGAGCAGGTCCGTGTTAGAAGACCTGAGGGGGCGATTAGGAACATATTTAGACAGGCATTCAGAGAGGTACAAAGGTGCCAGGCCATTTAAAGCTTTATACACAAGTAAAAGAATTTTAAAATCAATCCGGAAAGATACTGGAAGCCAATTTAGCGAGGCTAAAACTGGCGTGATATGATCTCTCATCCTAGTTTTTGTAAGCACTCTGGCTGCCGCATTTAGAATATGTACAGTACAGTAAGGTTCAGTAGAGTACAGTAAAAGTACAGTAAGGTTCAGTAGAGTACAGTAAGGTACAGAAAGGTACAGTACAGAAAGGTACAGTAGAGTACAGTACAGTAAAGTACAATACAGTACAGTAAGGTACAGTAGAGTACAGTAAAGTACAATAAAGTACAGTAAAGTAGAATAAAGTACAGTAAGGTACAGTGGAATACAGTAAAGTACAGTAGAGTACAGTAAAGTACAGTATAGTAAGGTACAGTAGAGTACAGTACAGTAAGGTACAGTACGGTACAGTAGAGTACAGTATAGTATAGTACAGTAAGGTACAGTACAGTACAGTAAGGTACAGTAGAGTACAGTACAGTAAGGTACAGTAGAGTACAGTAAAGTACAGTAAGTTACAGTAGAATACAGTAAAGTACAGTACAGTAGAGTACAGTAAAGTACAGTAAGTTACAGTACAGTACAGTACAGTACAGTACAGTACAGTACAGTACAGTAAGGTGCAGTACAGTATAGTAAGGTACAGTACAATATTGTAATGTACTGTACCTTACAGTACCTTAAAGTAATCCTATTTGTTGGGTTGGAAGCGAGCCCACACTGTTTCGAAGGAACAGTATTTCTAGTTATGTTATGAGATTCACAAAAGTGCATTAGGCCTATCTCCTAATCTAACTTTTAAATCACGTTCATGATTAAAACACGGCCTAAAAAAGCACTGATGCCCACAATTGTTATTTTTCTGTTATGAGTAAAAGTATTTGCTAGAGTAATATACTCTAGCAAAAGAAATGCAGGGCATACTCAGATTACATTTACTCAGATTACTTTTTACGCTGAGGCTACAAAACAAGGTAAAATGGGGTGGGTTTCCATTTCTTTACTGATTATAATATTGTTTTTTTAGATTGATTTTATTATATTGTATTATTATATTGTATTGATTATATAGTTTTTTAGATTGATATTCATATGCATTTGTCATATTGTTGCTGATGTTTTGACATATTATCTTGTTTATTATAGTGATGTATTATCTGCTTATTGTAAATCGCTTTGGATTAAAAGCGTCTGCTAAATGCCTAAACTGTAAACTGTAAACTGAATAATCTTTGGCACCCGGTGTGTTAAGGTTCAACGATTCCTTATTTCAAGGTTGGCAATCCTATACACACCACAGTAGACGGAACAACCTGCCATTACAGAAGCTCTCCTACGTGTGTGGGGGGATCGATGGCAGATTTATCATGTGTGAATCAATTAGCTCTATGTATGTACAGCTCAATGTCTAGTTTGACTCAGGCCAGGAGAGAGTACCTCGACACCCACCGACCTATAGTTATCAGGAAGTAACAGACTCTTCTACTACAGATACAGTACCTCTAAAGCAGAGGAAAAGAAGAACAGAAAATCAGCATCTCTAGCCTATCTTTGTTTACCTGTTGTGTCTCACAGTCTGTATCCTGGAAATAGTAACTGCAGCATTAATACTACCAAGCCTTCTAAACCGTGGGAAAATCATTAGGTTGGGAGATTACACACACACACACACACACACACACACTCACACGCGCGTGCACACGCATACTCACACACGCACGCACGCGCACACACACCAGACCAGTTTCCCCAAGGTGGAAAGTCTGTGCACGAGTATAGTGCGCTTATGTGTCAGTACAAACAATGAAGCGTGTGTGTGCGTGTGCGTGCGCGTGCACGTGTTCCCATTATATGTGTAGTCAAGACCAGGTCTTCGCACAATACATCTATTTTAAGGATTTTAAGAAAAGAAATGGAACATGAACTGTATGGAATAAAGGAATGAAGCTGGATGAAGGGATGAGGTGGCCATGTGATGAGGGCATGAAGAGGTGAATGAAAGGATGAAGAGAGGAAAGAATGATGGATTATGAGAGATGGGAAAGTAATGAATGAGGATGAATACTGAGGAAGGAAGTTATTGTTATCAAGGGATCAGGTAAAGGAATAGAATGCATTGATAGCATGGAGATGGTATTCAATGTAATTGTTAAGAAAGTGTATTCTTTCCTCCTGGAACATAACGTTGTCCCAACTCCATTATAACTGTTTTTTGTGTGCGCGCCTGCTTTGCACTTGCATTTGTGTTTTTGCTGTCTGTTTGCTAATGTACTTATCTCTCTCACTCTGTGCGTGCGTGTGTGTGTGTGTGTGTGTGTGTGTGTGTGTGTGTGTGTGTGTGTGTGCGTGCGTGCGTGCGTGCGTGCGTGCGTGCGTGCGTGCGTGCGTGTGTGCGCGTGTGTGTGTGTGTGTGTGTGTGTGTGTGTTTACACCCCAAACACTTCACTCCTATTCTTGCTGAGTTAACAGATCCCAGAGCAGTGCCTCTGTCTTAACTCCCCCCTTTCCTTTCCCAGGATATACCGCTTTACTGCTAATGGCCTATTTATTAGACTAACACTCACGCGCACACGCACACACGCACGCACACACACGCACGCACATGCTTAAAGAAGTGGATATGGGTGAATGGGTGGACATAAGCAGATGATGAGTGATTGGAGGGCAAGATAGAGGGTTGGCTAAGCTAGTAGAATGAAAGGAGAGATGGAGAGAGGATGTGAAAGAGACAGACAGACGGACGGACGGACGGACAGACAGACAGACACACAGACACGAGAACAGAGACTAGAGAGAAAATGAAGCGATTGAAGTGACACTTTCTCACTAGTGAGAATCCACTTCTGCCATGTGTGGCCTGGTGACATTACATTACTGAGAAGAGAAGAGAAGAGAAGAGAAGAGAAGAGAAGAGAAGAGAAGAGAAGAGAAGAGAAGAGAAGAGAAGGAATAGGGGACAGTTAAGGGATGCACAGAAAGGGAAAAGGACTGATAGAGGAAGGAATGGCGGGAGCGAAATGAAGAGGGGGAAAATGAGATGGGTATTGAAAGGAGAAAAGGAATTTGTGTCAAGTAAAGAGGAGAAGGTTGACATGAAGCAGAGAAGGAAAGACTAGAGGAAGTGACATACACCTGTAGATGGAGATGGGGATGGGGATGGAAGGAATGATAGAGGATGGGAAGCGAGTGAATGACAGAGAGCCGAGAACAAGAGGGAAGGACATGGTAATGGATGATAATTGTTCATCATGGAAGATGATTTCCTGTTGTAAACAACAGTTTACATGAGCCTGCACTGTAATGTACCTGACATCAATACACACCAGAGAAGCATCAAACAAGTGTACTGTAGATACTGTATTTATAATTTCCCTAGAAAGAGGGCGCTGTTTTTCCAATAACACTAATAACAACACGAGAGTGACTGTCAACAGGTCCTGTTTTATTTCTTATAATTCAGTATTTCTTTCCAAAATTCTGCCAAAACGTGTGTTAAAAAAGTGGATTGGACCCAGAAAAAGCATTTGCTTTCATTTATTTTAATACATAGATGCAGAAGTGGGGCCAAACGGACCTTGGCAGCCTTGTTCTTTACACAATATCGATAAATACAATATGTAGTTCTTCTTCCAGTGATTCATTGATTGGTGATTGATGTGATTGATTGGTTAAGTGTTCTTTTCGGGAGATGTTCCAAGGTTTTTTAACTCTATACTGCAGTATCCAGTACTTGTTGGATGCCAATTCATTTTCAACTCATATTTTTGGAGGAATAATGCTTGACATAGCCAGCCTTGATACATAGAGATCTGTCAGCTGTGCTTCCAGGTTCTTTTCACATTTGTACAGAAGAAAATCTCGAAATTTAGGGGATAACAAGCGTGATTTGATTGATATTTATTGATGAGAGAGACAGAATGAGTCAATAAATGTATCTAATGTTTGCCCCCCTAGTAGCAAGGCTTCAGGGACGGCAGAAGACAAGATAACAAAGTTTGTACATTTGTTATAGCGCACATAGAGGGAGGGGAGTGAAGTCGGACAAGGGCACCCGGACCTCGCTGGTCCCCGGAGGAGCTATTCTGGTACCAAACGGTGATTGCCCCTGTCAGAGCAGAGTAGAAGGATTTCACAACCTTCTGTAAGACTTTGAATTTTCTAAGCTGTCCGAAGCGTTCTGTGTGCATTGTCCATGACAAGGCTTTAGTGATTTGCACACACAGGTAGTTGAAACTGCTCACCCAGTAGACTGGTGTCCACACTCCCCACACTCTCCCACACACTCACTCAGACACAGTAATAAAACATAAGTTGTGATACTGTACAGTGGGGGGGAGTGCAGTACACTATGGCCCAATGACTCTTAGCATGTGTGTGCGTGTATGCGTGCGTGCATGCGTGCGCGTGGTTTGCGAGCGCACGTATTGTTGCTCCTGGGGTGGTGATCCTGAACCTGCCCATAATCCTTTTCTTGGCAGTTCCAATCACTGTGGCCCGAGGCAATCTGCACTCATTTTACCTCCCCCGCTGTACCATAATCTCTCTGTCCATCTCTCTCTCTCTCTCTCTGTTTACTCACCCCCACTCCTTTAAAAGTCTGTCTGTCTCTCCTCCCTTCAGTTGGTTTCTAGAAACCATTATGATCCTTGACAGCTCATACCGGGACTTGATGGAAGTCCACAGTTATGGATTTCAGTATGTGTGCGTGCGCGTATAAGTGCTTGCGACTTAACAGAGTTTCAATGATTGAGACAGCTGTGTGGAAGTTTTTGTGTGTATGTGTGTGTGTGTGTGTGTGTGTGTGTGTGTGTGTGTGTGTGTGTGTGTGCGTGTGCGTGTGCGTGCGTGCGTGCGTGCGTGCGTGCGTGCGTGCGTTCGTGCGCGCGCGTGTGCAGAAGCAGGGGTCATTTGTCACCTTCACAAAAAGGACAAGACAAATGTATGTTTACCAAAACACATACCTACAGTATAAACACAGAAGTTTCATGAACCCAGGAATGGTAATTATTGTTAAGCTTTATGATAGAAATGTTATCTCTAGGTCTAAAAGTTGCACATTGAGCAATTAGCGTATAAATTATAACTAATAAAAGGGAAATTTCAAAACAATCACAGACTTCCCAGATTAAATGTATTTTAATGTCAATGTGCTCCATGCATATCAAATTAAATTAAAATGTCTAGCCTCACCATTATGCATTTATTAGCATAATAATGAATGACAATGCCATATTTAATGAAAAATGTGAAAAATAAAATAAAAAGTCACAAAGTGGGCTCATATGAAAAGGTAAAAACATGTAGATTCATAAACATTCCAAACGTTAACATAATGATTTTAGCTAATCACCAAATACCAGAAACAGCAAGTTAATGTAGAACCTCACACTTAATCTCAGAAGTTAACTTTGAACCTCACACTCAATGGCGTTAATCCTCTTCATCATCTCTTTCCTCATTTTTCTTTGTCTTCGAGTATGGTGGTGAAAGGGTTGCAGCAGCGGATGTCATCTGCTTCACACTTGCAGTAGTCAGTGCAACTGAGACTTGAAGCATGGCAACTACAGTTTATTAACTTGCTGTCCCTGGTGAAATCAAGCAAATTAACTGGATGCCACTGGCATGACAGTCTCCTTTAGTAACCTCCCTCTTACCCAAATGTAGTGATGTCTCTTGTCTCTGCAGCCGGTTATCTCTGATCTGCAGCCTTCCACAACATGACCTGGATATGAGCACGCATAATGTGCAGCATCATGTTGGCATCTGTTGGAGGAAGCTTTTTAAGCTCTTGTGGCTGTCTGATCTGGTAGCGAGCAGTATTCACACTCTTGGCCTTCTTCATCCCATAGCAGGGGTCTTCCACGTTTTCATGCCAAGGACCCCTTAGTTGAGAGAGCGATGAAGCAGGGACCCCCTGCACGATCTGTTCATTGATATAGTTTCATTGTTTGACAGCACGATCAACAGTGTATTTTGGATTCATGTTAATGTGTGTTTTCAGATATTTAACCACTTGAACGGTCAATACTTAATAAACTTGACCTTTCACTATACTGCACTGCGCTTTTCCTCCTCCAAAGCTCTTTGCCGAAAATAACCGACCATAGCGTTATGAGTTTGTAGATCTGCTATTTTTGGCTAAAGTTCTCAGAATATGGACGCTAGGGTTCAAGTGGTAAAGGGGGAAAAAAACGAGTTCCTATCACACAAAGATTTGGAGGACCCCCTGTAGTAACTCCGAGGACCCCCTTGGGGTCCCGAACCCCCTGTTGAAGATCCCTGCCATACAGTGTAAGGAAGAACTCTGTACCTGTATCTTTTAGGTCACTGTGAGTGGCACCAGGTTCCCTAAGCACTGTATTCAGACCAGGCATGGCACATACATGAGTACTCTCAGTGCAGATACCTTTCCACAGGGGTAGGATACACAATCACATCCTGACAGGGCATGCATCCCCGGGAGACCCTGGCATTTCTCGGACAATGCCCTGACATACCAACAGTGGCATTTATGTCCAGGATGGTACCATTTCTCCGTGTGCACTGCAGGATGAATGTTGGCATTCTAAACCCTGCACACTAACAAGACAAATACATCTGTGTCACCGCTTAAGAGTCGTATGGTTGGTGCCCCTGCTGCAAGAGCTTTCAGCATGTAGCTAATCGTTGTTGTCGGGTGAAACCTTGTATGTCCAAAACCGTTTTTCATCATCATGAAAAGAAATAAAGAAAAGAAAGGAAAAAAAAGAATTCAAATTGTGAAAATAGCCTATCTACTAGCACACAACGCCTCCCACCGCGAGGCGTTGTTGTAGATCTTGCTTGTGATCTGCTAAAAAAACAAAAACTAATTTGAAACTGGGAGATATGAGGTTTCTGACCGACAGTAACGTAATGAGCGTGATGTCAGCCTCCTCATTTAGGATGTTGTAGTCCATGTTGTTCACAAGCAGGATCTTATCAGCAGTGAGGTCATGATATGTGTGGTTCCTAGACGTCCTACACATGAGTCCAACAGTAATATACTGTACGGCAGAATGGAAAACTAACTCAATATAAACTCAAAATACTGTACGTGAGGCTCTATAGGTGCAGGAAGGGATCAGAGAGTTGGATTTTGTACCTTTGCGGAGGTGGTGTTGTTTTTACTGGTGAGTCATGTTTGCTGACTTGCAGCAGTTAGTTATAAAAGCCCCTTTGTTTATGTTCTGTCGTAGTAGGGGGAGTTGACCTGCATTTTCACCTCACTGTTTTTCAGACATTTATTTGCCATCATCTCTCTGCCTGCAGTACATAGCCTCGATATTTTTCATGGAACATAGTGTATTTGTAGAGAGCATAACGTCGTTGTCGGGTGAAAACCTTGTACTGTACGTCCAAAATCGTTCGTTTTGCATTTATCATTTTAGAAATTATTTAAACTAGTGAAAACAGCCGATCTACAAGCACACAACGCCTCGCACCGCTAGGCGTTGTGTGCTTGTAGATCTGCTGTTTTCACTACTTTTGTGCGACGGCCTTGTCTGATGAAGCAGGGCTTTACTTTGCGAAAGAAACACACATTTGAAACTTGGAGATACAAGGTTTCCACCCGACAACGACGATAATCAGCCTTTTATTGTATACATGTGTCATATATCCGATAAAAACTACAGGGATATGCGGTCAAGAAAATGCATGACAAAGAGCAGCACGTGGCACAGAACATGAAACGGTGCTTATCTGACATGTAGATATTAATGTTTGCATTAGTGGACTATAACCTATTACTTTGGCAGCAGGAACTGATGTACTTGAAGTACAAGCTAAAGAATCCGTTTGACTGTGGCCTGCTGCTGCTGCTAGTGTCTATGTCAATATTTTAGATCAGATGTTTACACAGTAGTGATTTCATCTGATATCTGAGGCTGCATTCACACTAAAGAGTGATATACCCTCATCTTGTCCTTTGAGAATGAGGGGGGGAGGGTGTCCTCTATGGAAGTCACATGGTTTCATGCCTCTTCCAAGCCTCTTGGCTTGAATCAAGCTTGATTTAAAGGACAACTTTGTTTTTTTTACAACAAAGGGTTCATATTTTAGATAGTCATTAGAGAAAACAAAAGATGAGTGTTAAAATGTTTTCATTTACTTCTTTCTATTGTTTTAGCGTTTTTACTATTTTGAGTTTTTTTGTGTGTGTGTGCGCACGCGTGCGTTTGTCCGTGCGTGCTGTTCCATAGGCAAGGTCAACTGGGTTTGATAACACATCTTTTAATATCAGGGCATTCATCATGCCTTATCTACCGGTATATTCTCTCTCTCTCTCTCCCTCTCTCCCTCTCTCTCTCTCTCCCTCTCTCTCTCTCTCTCTCTCTCTCCCTCTCACACACACACACACACACACACACACACACACACACACACACACACACACACACACACACACACACACACACGCACGTGTACACGCACGCACGCACGCACACACACACACACACACACACACACACACACACACACACACACACACACACACACACACACACACACACACACACACGACACACACACACACGTACCGGTATGAGCAATACATATATACATGTCATACATTGTGTACATAATAGGGAGCTTATGTACTTAGCTTAAGTATCAAACAAGCTTGAATGTTGGTTCATGCTAATTAATGCAGGATGTATTGGGTTTCAATTAACAAAAATCATAATGTTGTCAAGGCAGCCAGTGAGTGACCCCAGAGGCAGAACACAGACCAAGGAGACCTCTGTAATTCCTTTTCCTACTGTACATATGTAGGCAAATTAATTGTGTGGTCACCGCTCATCATGTTAGTGTAGCCCCCAAGACCCGCCGTGCCCTATTGGCACGACAGGTTGCGCGTCGGTCTGGCGAGTGGGAGCCTCGGGTTCAATCCCAGCTCATCACAAATCACTACAATCTGGCGTGGTCGGCAGGACGAGGAGCATGAGGGACATCGTGTGCGGTGGTCCGCGGCGTGAAGTGGGAAGCACGAGCACGCACTCCAAAGTTCGGGGGGTGATTGTAGCCGCCAGCTAGTAGAGCCAATTAGACCCTGCGTGCAACAGCCCTGCCAATCGGCACGAGTGGGAGCCAATCCCAGCTCATCGCGAATCACTACATTAGCAAAGTAGGCACAATGAGAGGAGAAGAGAGGACACTCCGTGGCTGGTCTTGTTTTTGCATTTCTGTGAGTGTGACCAGCATGTGATTGAATACATGCTTGTCCGTGTGTCTGTGTGTGTGTCTGTGTGTGTGTGTGTGTGTGTGTGTGTGTGTGTGTGTGTGTGTGTGTGTGTGTGTGTGTGTGTGTGTGTGTGTGTGTGTGTGTGTGTGTGTGCGCGCGTGCGTGTGTGTATGCATGAGTGTGTGTGTGTTTCACTCTTTTATTCCAGCCATCATGTCCTGATGCTGTTCTGTTCAAACTGACCCTTCACAACCTTCTGTCAGTGACAACACACTAATCATACTTCACAAACAAAACTTCATAATGTTTACACATTTAACAACAGAGGAGCCCTCCTCTTCTTTCAGCACATAATCCTCATTAGTGATGCATTTGTAATTAAATAATTAGTATAACTGCATAATAATGGATAATGTCACTGCATGCCATAGCACGCAACAGTAGCAAATTGCTGCTTGGGATAAAAGCTTAGCATTAGC
>NC_137833.1:14788159-14845659 GCF_963921795.1 Nannobrachium achirus | reverse complement strand
GCTTGTAGATCTGCTATGCACACGACAAGCATATCGTACATCATGCAGACACACACATTATCCAGTTAAAATCAAATCGCACATTATGAAATGCATGCATTTCACACAAACAACGCACACACACAAACAAACACACATGAGAGGGAGATCACAGCAAGCAATTTTGCGTAGTGCTTTGTACCTTCTGTCATACATAAACATACACTCATTTTCACAGCTGACAGAATATGTCTGCCTTTCATACATCACACACAGAGCACAGGACACATTCACATGCAAGCGCTCCAACTGCCTGTCCTTGCTGTCTCTGTCTTGCCTGTCCTTGCTGATAGACACACGCGCATGCACACACACACATTCACACACACGCATGTGCACGCACACACACAAACAGCTGCATGTGCGCATGCAGACAGGCCACACAGATCAAGAATCACAAACCGTTAAACATTTTCCTTTCCGTCAGTCAGACATTATACTTAGATACACACACACACACACACACACACACACACACACACACACACACACACACACACACACACACACACACACACACACACGCGCACGCGCGCGCGCACACACACACACACACACACACACACACGCGCACGCACACACACACACACACACACACACACACACACACACACACACACACACACACACACACACACACACACACACACACACACGTGCGACACAAACTCACAGTAGCAAGGAGAGAAGCATAATTTGATCATATCTCCATCTCTATGCCCCTATATAGACCCCTCCCCGCACCACCATGCACCACTACACACAAGCAGTGTTGCCAGATTTGTTTTTCCACCCAATTGGGCTATTTTAAGACTCATTGGGCTGGAATAAATAGCATTGGGGGGCACTTAAAATTTGAGCTTGTTTTTAACATATCTGGCGGGTTTTATTAACCTCACTACACCCGATTTTTCGCGCAGTACAGTGTGTAAAGCCAGATTTCTTTCTACTGCTCATTGCTCTGATCCGGTCTAGAACCATGCGTGATCTGGCAACCCTGCACACAAGCAAAGTCTCGCATGACCAAGACGAGACACGCACACAAACATGCATGCAGTACACATGCAAGGTGAGCACACAACTGCTTTTGACAGCTAGTATGTGCTCTGGTAGCTTAGAGGCTATAGTCCCAACAGATTAACACATGTTATTAGCATTATGAACGCGACAGCCACAATGTATCAACACATGACAGCAGATAGCTGACACCAGAGGGAACAACATGTCTCTCTGTTTATCCCTCCCATTTACATTCATCTGCCTCATGTACTGATTCAGACAGATTAGTGTGTGTGTGTGTGTGTGTGTGTGTGTGTGTGTGTGTGTGTGTGTGTGTGTGTGTGTGTGTGTGTGTGTGTGTGTGTGTGTGTGTGTGTGTGGCTGTGTGTGTGCGTGTGTGCGTGCGTGCGTGCGTGCGTGCGTGCGTGCGTGCGTGCGTGCGTGTGCGTGTGTGTGTGCACGTGCATGCATGTGCAAATGTGTGCATGCATGGTATAGTATAATACGGTACATATGTACGTACGTATATGTACTGTAACGTACCTAGCAGATAGATAGATAGATAGATAGATAGATAGATAGATAGATAGATACTGTAGATAGATATTTTGATCACCCATATTCTTATTTATTCACAAAGACAATAAGAAAATAGCATTTACTTTAAGTGAACTGTTTGGCATTACTGCTATTGGGTTACTGTGGCTGCCCCGGTGAACGAAAGGATAGCCCATGCTGGGATTCCCTGACAGTGTGGGGAGAGAGTTGGCTCAGAACACGGAGGTGTGTTGCTGGCACGCATGCCTCAGCTGTGTTGGTGCGCAGCCATTATTTGAATAGTTAAAGGTCACTGTTTCCCCCTCTGAGTGTTGGTTTCTCTACGCCCGGATAAATCTCCAACGTCTCCTCAGTTGTCTCGCAGTTGGCAAGTAAGATATGTTGCTGTGCCAGTTCAGTACATGGTGTCAGGGGCGTCACAAGGGGGGGCTGAGTTACTTGGGCCCAAGGTGGAGGGGCCTTAATTATTTTATACTTTAGCTATTGAAAAATAGCAGATATACAAGCTCACAGCGCGGCACCGAGTGCCACACTGCGAGCTTGTAGATCTTCTATTTTTTGAAAGGTTGTGAAAATATGTGCAAATCTTTGAATATATGTATCTTTTAAGCGAACATTTGTAACTCAAATCTTGCTTCTGGGGGGGTCCCTGGAACTAAATATTTTGAGATGGGGGTCTGTGGCCAAATACATATCATTTTGGGGGTCCTTCACATGAAAATGTTTGAGCACCACTGACATAGAAACATAGTTTTTTCAAAAAACCTTAGAAGGATTTGAAATATTCAGACTCGAAAATAGCAGATCTACAAGCTCGCAGCACGGCGTGAGCTTGTATATCTGCTATTTTTCAATACTTAAAGCACAAAATGTGAGTGAATCCTTGTACCCAGGCCAGGGCCCAGAATTTGGTGTGACACCCCTGGCTGTGCCAGCTTCAGTACATGGTGTAACTTTAACTGCATTGATTGGCCAGCTGCCCTATAACCCCTACAGTGTTTGGGATAAGCTGCACCATTGTGCCACTGTCCTTCTAAAATCAGCACTGTAAATGTTCCCTTTGAATTTGCTGTATGGGCCTGAATGACTCCCCCAATTTCCCGGGAAATTACAACGTCCTGTATGCAGGGGCGTCACACCAAATTCTGGGCCCTGGGTACAAGGATTCACTGCGGGCCCCCATGAATGTTAACTATTGAAAAATAGCAGATATACAAGCTCACAGCGCGGCACCGAGTGCCGCGCTGCGAGCTTGTAGATCTGCTATTTTTGAAAAATCTTGAAAATTTGTGCAAGAAACCTATGTGAAGGACCCCCAAGATGATATGTATTTCGCCACGGACCCCGATCTCAAAATATTTAGTTCCAGGGACCACCCAGAAGCAAAATTTGAGTTAGAAATGTTCGCTTAAAAAATACATATTCAAAGATCTGCACACATTTTTACGACTTTTTCAAAAATAGCAGATCTACAAGCTCGCAGCGCGGCACTCGGTGCCGCGCTGTGAGCTTGTATATCTGCTATTTTTCAATAGATAAAGTTATTAGGGCCCCTCCACCTTGGGCCCCAGTAACTCAGTCCCACTTTCCTACCCCTTGTGACGCCCCTGCCTGTATGAGTGCATTCGTACAATTCGCTCAGAGGGCATCGGAGCATTGCTCTGAGCACTTTCAAAATTCAAACCATTCAGTGTGTTTCGTTTTTGGAAAACTGCAGAGTACTGCAGAGCACACAGATGGTTTGTCCGTTTCGTACATTTTGTTAATTGTCTTTGCCAGGCTGAAGGCATATGGCGGAGACTATGTTTTCCCCCCTGGGCTGGACGATTTTTGCTAAACACTTTTTTACAGTACTCCTACAAACAGTACGAAACTTCAGATTTTTCATATTCCGTCCTGAATGGCTGAGATTGGCTTCCAAAGTTTGCAGGAGTGCTCCGTTTTGAACAAAATGCCTCAGATCATGAACACAGCGTGCAATTTCTGTGAAATCTTGAACGCACAATCCCACTAGGCAGAGAAAGAAATGCCAACTTTTTAAAATTAGCCTCGTGGCAATGGTGGCACCATAACGGTCCGATTTGTGTTTTTACCTACGTACTGTATAACTGCACCGATCTGTATAAAACTAAAAACGCACTCCATAGAGGGCAAGGAAAAACCTTTGTCCTGCATTTTTCACATCTGCCTTTTATATATAGCGCTACCAGGAAGCCTGACTTACTGTATGTAAAATATTTTTTATCCCTTTTATCCAAATTTCACAGAAATCGCTACACATGATCAAGACGGATCTGTTTGACTTTTCATATTCCATCCTGATTGGCTAAGATTGACAGCTAAAGTTTGCAAATCATGAACGCAGAGTCCGATTGCGGTGTAACTTTGCACACACATTCGCACTACGAGGAACAAATGCCACCCTTTAACATAGGGGTCTTCAACGTTTTCAGGCCAAGGACCCCTTAGCTGAGAGAGAGATGAAGCAGGGACCCCCAGATTCCATATATATCATCATTTGACAGCACAATCACCAGTGTATTTTGGATTCATGTCAATTTGTGTTATCAGATATGTAACCACTTGAACCGTCAATATCTAATAAACTTGCCCTTTCACTCTGTACTTAGTGTGCTCTTTTTTCCCCTCTACACCAAACCTCTTAGCCGAGCTTGTAGATCTGCTATTTTTGGCTAAAGTTCTCAGAATATGGACGTTAGGGTTCAAGTGGTTAATATAAAAAAGGAGAAAAAAGGTTTCTAACACACAAAGATTTGAAGGACCCCCTGTAGTAACTCTGAGGACCCCCTAGGGGTCCCGGACCCCCTGTTGAAGACCCCTGCTTTAACACTTTTGTGAAAATGTGTTAAACCAGTTTAGTTCTGTATACTGTATACATTTATATCCGATGCACACCACATCAGTGCATCCATTTTTAGATGCAAGACAGACCTGAGTCCCGGGGCTAATTTAACACCAGTAAAATAAGACAGCCTAAGGTTAATATCACAGTTAGCCCAGTTTAGTAAGTGCCCTGGTAAAATGTTACTGTAGCAAGCCCAGGGCCAGGAACAAAGTTAATTAGATAACACAGTTAGACTTGTGCAAAAAACATATAAAGCATAAAACCTTCCTTGATCTCATAGGAAGGGACAACACAGTCCTTTGTAAGAAGAAATTACACAATGGACCGACTTAACTTCAATGCGCTATGGCTTGATTGCACAACACATTTGGCTAGTGCGCTTCATCAGGCACCTGATGAAGCGGGATGGCGTGTGCGCGCATGTGTGTGTTTGTGTGTGTGTGTGTGTGTGTGTGTGTGTGTGTGTGTGTGTGTGTGTGTGTGTGCGTGTGCGTGTGAGTTTGTGTTTCTAACTCATCGTATTTTCAAGTCTAGAAGCCAGGCTGACATTTTCATGTTTTTTCTTAATGTAATGTGTGAGCATTTGTGTGCGACATTTGAACAAACTGCACTTTAACAAGGTTTATGACCCCTGTATTGGCAATTTGACTGGACTAATATTCCATGTGTGTGAGAAAGCTTGGCTTGATCAACATAACAGAGTATGCGCTGTATAAGAAATGATATGTTGTCTCTAATTTCTTGAAAAACCATACACCTCTTTTCGATACAAGAACTAAGTAACACATTTCCGTACTGCACCCTGTACGTAACTTATTTCACACCACATTTGGTATCTACTCCAGCAGCTTAACCCGGAAATAGTTTTGTCCCAAATGGCAATTTGCTTTTAGAAGAGTCGAGACTGGAGAGCAAGTGACCTTTACAAGCCGCTTGGAGCGTCAAACAGCGAGTGCACATCAAGTGTAGGCTTAAGCAAAGATATTTCATTAATGAAGATAGCTCAACCTCATTGGATCCACTAGAGTGCGACACGGTACACAAATCCTACAAATAGACTCCTAAGTGGGCGCCGGCCCTGACGGCAAATCTCGCGCACGTCCTGTTTACTGGTGCTATAGATCCCACGAGAGTTTGTTGCTGGGACAGCTAAAGAACAATAATAAAGTTGATTTTCTCCTTTGTTGTGTCGCTGAAAAAAGCCACTTTATCATGGCAATGTTCTTATGAGGCTTGTGATGATCGGGTCCAATATTTAGTTTGGTGACCATAGCTTCTGAACTATTATTTAGCTCTGTGTTCACGTTAGCTCTCTAATTGTAAAGGAATAGACTCCAAACATGCTTCCGCCTCCTAAAAAGTATCCACCTACGTCACGCAGAAACGGGAAGTACGGGTCTGTTCCGCCCTCTTGCTATCGCCCTCTTGCAGCTTCAGCCTGTTCTCGTCCTCTCACCGGAAGTGTTGACTGTCTATCTGTTCTGTTATTGGATTTACCTCCTAGGGCTATGGGAGGGAAACCATGACTACGCTGTCTGGGAGTTCTAAATACAAAAATAAAAAAAAGCACTGCCGTGTCGCAGACTTCAAAGGGGTGTCTTAGAGCAAACAAAACTTTGTTCTGCTCCTAATATTAAAATGAAAACATAAGTGCATGTGTGTGTTGAACAGTTTGAGGGTGAAAGTGTCCCACTTGATTACACTGCAGAGATACTGAAGACACTGGATGATATACGGTACATCATTCTGAATCAGTGATCAAAGCTACTGAAGGAACAAATTAAATAATGTGCTTTCATTTCTAAATCCACCTGAGTGCCTGGACCTGGATTTTTTGTGCCTCTGTGGCACATTTTGCATTTTGTCCTCTTTTGCTCAATGTATTCCCTTTCATGAGCACCGGTGGTTTGAGGGATACCAGTAGCGCCCCTGTTATCTTCTTTCTCTGCAAATTAAATAATGTGTAGATTTTTTTATTAATACAATCATAGTGTTTGTTGTGCAAGAATGCATGTCAAACAGCTCACAATAACGAGACAATACAGCATCTAATATACAACATGAAATGTAGGAGTAGCGAGTGAGCGAGCAGGCAGGAGTGAGGAATTGGGTATGCATATGCCATTTTGTTCTACTTCCGGGTGTCTTTCGACTTCCTTCACAGGTGTTACTGATGATACTAATTAAGGCTCTGTTTGATTTATTGTACAGTGGTTCTAATTTCAAGGATCGCCATAAACTCTGTACAAATGGAATCAACAAATGGAAGCAAATGGACCCTTGCAGGTCCATTTGCTTCCATTTGTACACTCTCAGAGTTGCACACCTGTATGGGGACATTTGGAACCCACTCAAGGACACTTTGAGACCCACTGGTGTAGCAGAGTGTTTCCAGTGAGCCAACGTTCACAATATCAGCACCCTGACTCTGTTTGACCAGAATGGAACAGACCCTTGATTAGTATCATCATAAACACCTGTGAAGGAAGTCGAAAGACACCCAGAAGTAGAACAAAATGGCTATGTGCATATACCCTATTGGAATAGCTGGCTTGATTCTTCCGGATTCGCATATAATCCTCTCCTCCTCACATTGTTCTCTCTCTATCTTGTGTGTGTGTCCCTGCCTCCCTCGCTCCTTATTATCCTACTCGACCTTTCATCTCCACCCATTTGTCTCTCTCTCCCTCTCTCCACCCTCCTGTGGACATCCTCCACATTAGGGATGGGACGATATGAAAATGTCATATCACGATTATTGTGACAAAAGAAATCAGGATTTTACGATATTAACGTGATAATCAAAATCCATTATCCTGGGGCGGAACATTTGCCCAAAAAATTGCAGATCTACAAGCTCACAACGTGTTGCAATGCGACGCGTTGTGAGCTTGTAGATCGTCTATTTTTTGGCAAAGACATTTGATACAAAGTGGAAAAAAAGACTGTATCAAGTATGTATATTATAAGTACCTTTTACCAATTGTAGAGGGTTTAAGTGGTACCGGATATGCAGCTTGGCAAATAAAAGGTGAATTGATCCCAGTGCATGACGGAGGACGATATATCACGATAAATTAAATCCCCACAATACGATTATCGTGAGTGTTTTTACCACGAGAAGGGATAATATCGCTTATCGTCCCATCCCTACCTCACATCATCTCAAATGTATCTATCCCTCCTACCTCCTTCATGTATACACGCACACACATGCACACGTGCACACGCACACACGCACACACGCACACGCACACGCACACACACACACACACACACACACACACACACACACACACACACACACACACACACAAATGTGCTCGATGACAAAAAGATGCGCGGCCAGGAAGGAAAGGCTTAGACACACAGCATGTACGGTGCAGTGTGTGTTGGATTAGTAATAACAGTGACAGTGTGCAGCAGATGACTATGGAGGAGTCATCAGGGTGAACCTAGGTGCCATGTACCCAGGTTGAGGTGGAAGTGGGAGGTGTAGAGGTTGAACAGGAAGGGTGACAGCATGGTTCTTCTGGGGCGTGACCGGTGTTGCTGACCAGCACATCTGACAGGCTGCATAGTCTGACATTACTGTGACCTGCTGGTGAGGTGAGAGAATTGGCCAAGACTAGATATTGTCTGGAATCTTCTATATTTGTGTTATATGTGGTTTCTTGGATTTATTACTGTAAAGGGATGTAATTTTCGGAACTTGCCTAATGTTTTAGCTATTCTTTTTTGTGTGCCTTTAAAGGAGTAGTTCACCCCTAAAATGGCTTTTGTCCCCTATTGATTAGTCACACCATGGAGACTTGAGTTCAATAATATTTATTTTTTGTATTTGTTGCATTCCTAAGACAAAAAAAATATTATAGTAAATTTACCCTCATTGATTCTGGATGGGGACCCAAATGCATGGGCCTGGATGGGGACCCAAATACAAGGCCATGGTTGGGGACCCAAATGCATTTGTGTGAGAATGCAGGAGGTCCTCCAGCACTAAAGAACCTTCTTCAGCATCAGGCAAGGTGCTGGATTGCTCATGCCCGCTGCCTGCCCTTAGGCACCCTGGGCCTTTAGCTTTGTTAGTGTAGTTCTACATTAGTCCTGATCTTGACTTTTTGTATAGCTTTAAATTTGAAATTGGCAGTAGTTTGTGAGTCCCAGCTTGATAATGACACCTGGGTTAATAATGGTAGTAAGTGCCAAATCAGGATACTATAAGATTAGTATACTGTAGTGTAGATTATTATTATTGAATATTGTATGGAATTGGGAAACAGCATAGGCCTATTGTCGTGTTTTTGTAGATCTGCTATTTTCAATACTTTTGTGTGACACTTTTGTATGATGTAGGGCTTTAATTTATGAGAAAAGAAATTGAGATTTGAGGTTTCTGCCTGACAGTAACGATATGATTTTCAGCTGTCATATCAAACAATGGTGAACCACTTATGGTGAAGCCCTATTTTATACTTTGTGGTATGATGGTGGTGTGCAAAAAATAGTGACTGAGAAGAATACATTAGATCTGCTATCTTGCTTATTAGGCTCAAGATATACAGTATCTCACGATCTAGAATTCAGAGTTCACAATCAGCACATACAATATTACTTATCAGGACAATGTGGTCCCCAAAGCATAAGATTGTTTAGGGCCCCTTATAAAGTATAGAGATGGGCCTGTTTACTGTATGTTTCATGCTGCTGGGATGAATGCCATGCTGTACCAACCAGCGCTGGGCCTGGCTGTGTCAAATATAGCATCTCTTTCCTGACACTGTGGTTTGAAGATACTGTACATTCTGAATGTCAGCAGCCCCTCTTCTCCTTCAATTATAAACCCTTTTGGCAATCAGTGAGCCACAACAGAATTGTGTCATTGAGGAATGTTCTCATGAAAAAGACAGGGAGCACAACACCGTTTTATTTCACATAAGACTTGCATCACAGCAACCAGGAATATAGTATTCTGCATAGATACGTTGTGCACTGTGCGTCATATAATGACACATAGCTTTTTGCACTCCATAGTGTTTACTGAGTTTGTGCGTACGTACGTGTGTTCGTGCGTGCGTGCGTGCGTGCGTGCGTGCGTGCGTATAAAAAAGAGCATAAAAGCATCTTATCTTGCTCTCTTCTCTTGCTTGTTTAGCCGTTTTGGCATTTATGTCTTTATGCATTGATCCTGCCGATCCCATAACGTCTGTGCTATTGATGTTCTTTTACCACTTTGATGTAAATACTGGGATCAGTGGCTGGTGTTGTTTCCACAGCACATTTCTCTGTAGATTGACTGTGTATTCTGGCTGTGAAGAGTCCTCTGGTCACTTTAGTTTTTCTTGTCTCCGCTCTGATGTCTATCCAGTGGAACCCACAGGCTGCCCCAGGCACAGTCACACTGACTGGACTGATCTGCCAGCCAGCAGCCACCCTGCACCTGGAGATACACAACCAGCTATGAGAGAAGGACGGTAAGACACACACAGACACATGCACGCACATGCGTGTGCGCGCGCTCACACACAAGCGCACACACACGTGCGCACACACGCGCACGCACACACACACACACACACACACACACACACACACACACACACACACACACACACACACACACACACACACACACACACACACACACACACACACACAACCACAAACACACATGGACACACACACACGCACACACACACACACACACACACACACACACACAACCACAAACACACACGGACACACACACACACACACACACACACACACACACACGCGCACACACACACGGACACACACACTCTCCCTATCCGTGGGCAGATACTCTGGCGGTCTAAAATCATGCTGAGAGAAAAATGGCTGGGCTAGATTTTTCACCACTCACACAGCATGGAGAGAACACAATCTCTTTCAGCCGCACACACACGCACACACTCCTCGAACACTCAGTAGTGCAAAAAAAAAACGCTGTGTCTTTATTATGACCCACAGTGCACATATTTTTGCAAAACATTTTGGGTGTAATGAGCCCTTCAAAGGACCATTATAGAGAGAGCATCAATAGATTGTATAGCAGAGCACGGATAACGCTGCAAATGAAATAATTAGCCAGGTGGAGTACAAAAAACACCATGAATACTGTTTGAGTTACAATACAGTGCAGCCATGGAACAGTGCTTAAACCACCGGCAAACACATAATTATAAAAGGAACAAAATAAATAAATAAAAAGGATGAGAGGGAATTCTGCACATTATGGCCAGGCTGCTGGCCAAAAACGACACAAAAATTGTCAGCTAGGCCAATTTCATACAGCATGTCCTTTGTGTTGGTAAAATGCTGCTAAAGACCAGCACAATGCATGTACTGGCACACAGACAGACACACAAATACACACTTAATGTGACCATTTATTGTCTCTCCAGCAGTGTGACAAGTCAAACTGCCTTTTCTGCTCTGAGCCACTTGTCAGCTTTCTTAACATGAAATTACACTCTCACTGGTGAACGGAATTATAGACATTACAGAGACGGAGAGAAAGAGAGAATGTCAGTGTATGAGAGAACGAAAGCGAGAGAGAGAGAGAGGGAAAAGTCAATGAGGGGAAAACAGACAGAATAGTGATGAGAGAGAGAGGAATGAAGGAGAAAGAAAGAGGGAAAAGACAAGAGAAAGAGAGACAATGTGTACGGTAGCAATAAAAAAAAGTCAGACAGATGCCAGAGAGGGGGGAGAGACAGACACGCATACAGATAGCCTACTGTACGGTCGCACCCTGTCTATCTGTCACTGTGAGTGTCACAGACAGGGTGTGAGATGAATTCCATTGACACGATAAACACCCTACTACAGACAGTAACCAGTAAAGACATGGCAGGTTGGTTTATGTTTGTTTTTTTACATTGAGAGATACATGCTCCCTTTTAGTCCAGTCAGTCTTAAGAGAAAATAGACTCAAAGGAGACAGCTCCACATTTCTGAAGGGTCAGATGGAGAATCCACAACTAGACCATGCCAGACTTACCAGAGGAAGCCTGCGATCTGCATGGCAGTGATAAGGCTGCCTTGCACCATAACATTGAGTTAATGCATGTGAAATACTATTTCACACGTACGCTAGGCTATTTCAGAAACAGCCTAGCGTTTGGATGCAGAAAAGACAACCGTGATAGATGAATGAGCTGCTGAATTGTGGCTATACATGGAGATGATTGATCTAGTCTGTCTGTGCATTAATCAGAAGTTGGTTCTGCACCTTGACACCATGACAGACATGATGCCATTCATGGCTGCCTCAGGACATAACTTGCGTAGGTCAAATCATTGAGCATGCCTGTATACCTAGAGGAAATGCTCCATGGTCAAGGACTTGATTATTCCTAGCCTGTTCACAGAGCAGAGGTGTGCATGAATGTCTGTACAAAATTGTGATGAGGACATGGATTCACAACTACCGTATGTACCCATAATGCTCATGTCTCAATCCGTATTTTAAGCTTTGTCTTATTAATCTTTATATTACATTAGAGTAAGTGATCTACTTCCAGGTCATCACCCGTGTGTATCACTAACTTAATACCAAACCACTTGGCCAAGATGTACTACATATGTACTAAATTAAATACCCATGTCACCTTTGCAAGATGTCGTTTCCAAACCTCTGTATACAGTTGTATTCGTTATTACCCTCATATTTTGCCTCTGTATAAAATAGCCTCAAGTCAACCCGGAAACAGTTAGCCAAATAGCTAATAGTTAGCTCACAACTTTCCACTTTTCTCTTTCACCTCAATCGCAGTAACGTCCGTATACACCACGTCATCGCATCACCAATACTTTTTTTTTTTTTCAATACTTTAAAAAAAAAATTTAAAAAAAAATGTTTTACCCATATTTGACCATTACACACCACGCTGCCGCAACATGTTGGTGAGGGCCGCGCAGCGGCCTGAACTCTAGTCTAGTTATGTTAGACTACTCAGACTTCTAGTTATGTTACAATTTGTTTGTTTTGTGTGTGAAAAAAAAAGTTAATTAATTAAAGCTTGATTAATTTTGTTTTTTATTTGGTTTGTTTGTATTCCAAAAAAGGTTGCTTTCAGGTAAGGCCCATATTCAAACCATGTGATGCTCGAGCAGCCAGTGAGCGACAAACATATCAAGTTCAAGCTCACAGCATGTACGTATATCCATGACACGCAATGGACTTGTAGATCTGCTTTTTTCGTCTTGCGACACTGTCAGGCTTCTGAAAAGTCTAACTCAGAACCCTAATGCCTTTTTCCCCATGCGAATATGAGGTAGGCCTAATTGTGGGGGAATACGACATATACTGTAATTCTGAGACATACCGTACAGTAGAATTTCTAGAAAGAATAAAATGTAAAAAGCATCTTACAATAGAGACAACAATCCTTGCCTAGAGTTTTGTGACATTGCTATGGTATAGTATAGATTTAGTTTTTTACTTTGTGAGCATTCAGGATAGATATTTGAAGTTCACCTATACAGTATGTCAAAACACTGGACTTTCTGGTCATGGCCATCACTTGAGTATAGTATTTTTAGCGCACACCTGTACAGAAAGTCCACACAGAAATTCTGTCTTATGAGAAGACTCTTACCACTCGATTCCACCGAAGAAAAAACTATCAATCAGTCACTATAATTGAATAAGAAGAATATGTAGTAAAAGACACAGGCTGTCAAGCACAATCTGTAGATTGTGACAAATAGGATACCCAGAGGACAGGAGTGCATAAATCCAGATAAAGAATGTTTCTTTAATGCAACCTGGAAGAATGCCTACAAAAAGAGAAGGGCAGCAGATAACAATGCTGCACAGTCTTCCCCATACAGGAGAAGAATTGCCCCTTTTTATGTAAGTCAGCCCAAGACTGTCCAAATAGATCAAATAAATCACTGAATTTCAATTTGTAACTATGATGGTTTCCATTAGGTGCTCTTACTGCAACGGTAAGCTTTTAAGATTATTCATGACAAGTGACTTGAACGGGTTACAGACATCACAGTCTTCTAGAGAGTTTTCCAATGCTGAAAAACCACTCAAAGCAGAAATGTTTGAATTAGAGGGGAAACATTGCAAGTGTACCTTTCTCTACCCTACATGCTGCCACCTACATGCTGACTTGTTTGCACTTTATCTGTACTTGTGAGAAGATTTTAAAGGGGGTGTAACGGATATTTGTTGTTGTTGAAATAAGTCTTAAATATCTCTATATTCTTTTTATTATTTTGCCCCTGGTCACAGAAGCCCCTGGTCACTGAAGCGGGCCGGGCGGGGAACATTGCGACCCTCCATAGGAGATGAGGCGGGTCTGGGTACAAGTGGGGCGGCCCATCCGCGCCGCTGGGGCGGGCCCGGCTCCGAGCGGGGAGGGTCCGGAAACAAAAGGCCCCCTGGCGCGCCACGCGCGCCAGACACCTTAACGACCCGGAGGGGGTTTTGGCAACCCCAACAGGCACGAGGCACTGCGGAGAGGATGGCAGCCTGCCCTCGCCGGTAGGGCCGCCGCAGCCAGCACAGTGACCGGGTAGGGGGGGGGGGAAGCTGACGATTGGACAGAACCCCGGTCCCCGAGCGGACCATCGCAAATATCTCTATTTTCTGATAGTAATCCTTGATATAGTGTTTCTTCAATGACAGGGTTTTTTCCCCCCCATCTTTCAAAGCTCTTTAGTGAACAGAAAATCTATTTTCAGATCGGAATACCAATTTCATCCATTCCAGAGAGAAATATCTCATACAGCATATAGGCTATAGGATAAACAAGTGAAATTGGAAGTGAGCAGACAAAATTGGAACACGACCAAATTAAAGCTTATAAATTAATCTCTCTCCTTGGATGAAATTAGTGACTCAAAATTGAAAATGTGTTAATTAAAGTGCCAGAGAGATGATAAAAAAAGATGGGTCCAGTCCTCATCTGCAAGCAGTTCTGCATATTTTTATTTCTCTGCAGTTTAAAAGCTTTGTGATTCCTCCCTTAGTTCATGCACATGACAAAACGTTCCCACAGGACAGGAGTGCCACCGGTGGCGACAGTATTGGATCTGATTATTTGCCCCCATTAACCTTCCTAACAGGTGTATTTTGCTTTTATAAAGTGAACGCTTGACGCATCCTCATACAATACTGACAGCTTTTTTGGTTAAGTCTTAGCAACCAGCGCCCACAATGTAAAAAGTAACTAGGACATTAGGGGCTCTAACTCTGCTGACAAATCCCTTTGTCCACCCAGTCATAGATGTCGCTCCATCAGTACAAACACCGATGCAGTTTAACAGCTTAATCCTCATCGCTTATTTTTAAATACATGAACACTGCGCTGTAATAATCCTCATTGAATGTTTTGTGTTCTCTTTGAACGCAAAACTATACCCTTCTCAGTAATGTAGAGCTCTACGTAGGTGAGTGAATGTCGACAATTTCCTATGTACTCTGCGGTACTGTCATTGAAGAATTCTGTTGACCTTCTCATCCAGATAGATTTACAATGTATGATCTGGTCTGGTGGAAGTTCAGAGCTTTTCTCAAGGGAACTTTGCCAAGATTGCAGTCCTGTTTATGGACACACACGCTGACATCTTTACGAGCATTGATCTTGTGACTGTCCCTGAGAACAGCACCGTCTCAAATCATTGCCTTAATTCTCTGTTATATGTTATGCAGCAGATCAGACAAAACGGATTGGAAAGCTTTTCTTCAAACTTGACCACAGGTCAGGTCAGGTGAAAAGTGACCTTGTATTGTATGCTCTGTGCGCACGCACGCGCGCACACATACCCTGCTAGAAAAACCAGCACAAGACCAGCACCAGCACCAGCACAAACCAGCGCATGTTGTGTTTTGGTGCTGGTCTGTGCTGGTCCCACCATCTAAACCAGCATGAACCAGCACAGACCAGCACCAGCACAAACCAGCGCTTACTGCTGGCCTGTGCTGGTGCTGGTCTGTGCTGGTCTGTGCTGGTGTGGTCAGGGACCCCCGGGGGACCCCCCTGAGAAGTGGACCAGGTCTTTGCTGGTTTAATTTGCTCTTTGCTCTGGTGCTTGAATCCTGTTCTGTATTTGACCATATTAGATTGTGACATTATTTTTGACATTGTGGGTGTGAGTGGGATTCGAACTTACTACCTCTGGCACTTCAGTCCTGCACTTATCCTCGGCGCCACTGGAACCTGTTAGTTAAACTGGGTGTTTGTCCCTATTTGTATATGACCAGCTTAGACCAGCACAGACCAGACCAGCACCAGCACAGACCAGCACCAGCACAGACCAGCAGTAAAACACAACATGTGCTGGTTTGTGCTGGTGCTGGTCTGTGCTGATTTATGCTGGTTCATGCTGGTCTGTGCTGGACCAGCACCAGCACCAGCACAGACCAGCAGTAAAACACAACATGTGCTGGTTTGTGCTGGTGCTGGTCTGTGCTGGTCTATGCTGGTTCATGCTGGTCTGTGCTGGACCAGCACCAGCACCAGCACAGACCAGCAGTAAAACACAACATGTGCTGGTTTGTGCTGGTGCTGGTCTGTGCTGGTCTATGCTGGTTCATGCTGGTCTGTGCTGGTGCTGGTGCTGGTCTATGCTGGACCAGCACCAGCACCAGCACAGACCAGCAGTAAAACACAACATGTGCTGGTTTGTGCTGGTGCTGGTCTGTACTGGTCTGTGCTGGTCTATGCTGGTTTATGCTGGTTCATGCTGGTCTGTGCTGGTGCTGGTGCTGGTCTGTGCTGGTGGACCAGCATGGGACCAGCACAGACCAGCATAGACCAGCACCAGCACCAGCACAGACCAGCATGAACCAGCATAAACCAGCATAGACCAGCACAGACCAGCATGAAAATTGTGCTGGTCTGTGCTGGTTTTTCTAGCAGGGTACACACACACACACACACACACACACACGGCTAGCGTCGCTAGACGATTCTAGTCAGAGACACAGAAAGGCCCTATCGCCCACACCCTAGGTGGGGTTGGCGATAGGGCCTTTCTGTGTGGAGTTTGCCTAAACATGGAGATGTGGTACAGAATGACTCATATATGGGCATACAAAGTATGTCATGTGACATTACTTCCTGTACATTACTTCCTGTACAGACAGACAGACAGCCCTAACAATGGCTACTGTCTATGACGGTAGTCCCATATGACATGATGGACTGGACTATCTCCATATATAGTGTTCTCCACATCTCCATGTTTAGGCCAAACAGGTTTTCTCCATTTCTCCATGTATAAGTCCAAATGCCCAACGTTGAGCTTGACAACGAAACGTTCTTAACACAGCCGCCCCCATATTTACTTTAGAAAATATGTTAAATTCTAAGAACGTTTCGAGTACCGGTTTGATACAAGAGCGAATAAGCGCTACACTTCTGGAATCCTGTGCGTCGACTTAAAGTCGGATCCAGGCCTAATAACTTTATCTGGCCGCCCCGTTGCCACCTCCTTGTTACATTTTCTTTTCTGAGACTGCCGACTGCACATTGTACCTCATCCACCCTTTCTTCTCTCTCCTTTTGGTATCTTTATCCTCCTCCTCCTTTTTTTCTTTTTTATTCTTCTCTTTTTTTGTCTTTCTTAGTCTTGTGTATCCTTCTCTTTTTTTTGTCTTTCTTAGTCTTGTGTAGCCGCCCCGTACAGGAAGTGATGTCACAACTCGCTGACATCACACTGACATCACTTCCTGTAAGAAGGAAGGTTACGGAAGGAAGGAAGGAAGGAAGGTCACTCAAGCGACAAGGTTTTTCAGGGTAAATGCAACCTTTGGTCGCAATTAAACCTTACCTAATGGAAAGTTTTGGCCAAAGGGTGGTGGTAGAGGAATGGCAATGATGTCAACTAAATCAGTAGGGATTATTTTGCAATCTGACAATTAGATTACAACAAGATATCTTCACATTTTGGAAAGAATTGGTGATGGGGTAGGGCTCAGCCAGATTCATGGCAATCCAGTCCACCCATTAGGTTTAGAAATGCGTGTAAGTGGACATTTTGGCCTAATGGTGGGACTCACATTGCAACTTTAATAATTCCTGTCCGCTTAATAATCTATATTTTCTCTTCAAAATTGTAGTGGAGTTAAAAGGTGAAATCAACTAATAGCTTCACCTGGTGTGCTTCAAGCAATTTCTACTGTCACTGTTTGATACCTCTTTCTTTTCCAAGCTGCTTCCTCTGCCTGGCAGAACATAAAGGGGCAAAAACTGACCTTTCTCCAAACCATTAAAGATCTGCAATAATGAATGTCTAATACAATATCGTCTCACATGACTGCTGGATTAGTAAAAAACTGCAAAAACTGTCATTTCCACCCCAACCAATTATGTCTGTAATAGTGATAGTTTCCAAAAGTACTTGTCTGATGCCCTACTGTCTCTCTCTCTCTCTCTCTCTCTCTCTCTCTCTCTCTCTCTCTCTCTCTCTCTCTCTCTCTCTCTCTCTCTCTCGTGCACATATTCACACCCATTTCCCCAACTGACACTTCTTCGTCTAATTGGTCCAGAGCTGACAATTACTAACAATCCAGCCCTGTGCAAAGCAGGGCTGACATGACACTTTGGCTAATGACTCTGTCTGTCCTACTGGATATGGACCTACTCAAAAAGTTCTTCAATTGGCAGGGGTGAAGAAATATATTATATTCTCTCCACCCCTCTCTCTCTCTCTAATGAGAAACATGGGTCCAGTGTGAACCCAGCTAGGGGATGTGTGGACTTTGAAGTGGCCCTTTGTACCAACACAACTGAGAGCATGTCTTTGTACTGCCATGGCTCATAAAGGTCCAATAATTCCCTCTGACTCAGGCTCCAAGTTACCATCTAATCTCTTATATTTAGGTCAAGTTATATTAAAACCCTCATATGAAATGTTGGACAGACTCACAAAAACCAAATCACAGATGTCAAAATGCAAACCTGTATCTTGACTTGTCTTTTTTTATTAAATCCTCGGCTGTTCAGTCAGGAACACTCACGTCAAAGTACTGTAGATTGAACCATTTATTGCAACAAATCGAATTAAACTTGGCGTTAATGGCTCCTTTCTTTAAGATTTTCCTTGACTTTTGCTAAGCGGCATGCTAAGAAAAATAAGGGAAGGCTATGCTAACCCCCCCACACCTTTCCGTTCACGAATATATTCAATTTCTGCTAAGCAGCAAGCTACATATGCTTAGATGATGGTTTTGATTTATATTAGGATACATTAGCGTGACTTTAAAGACAAGACGGAAATCCAGAGAAGGCTCCAACATCCTCTTTATCCATAGGCTTTATCCCTTACTCATGATCAGAGCTTCTTTTGTGCTCCAGACTGCATGACGGAAGGATTTGAAATTTGTTGGAGGAAACAGCCTGACCAGTTGGCCATGCAAGACTGTACATTAGTGACTCCTACAGGTTGTTTGGGGCACCTATTCACCAGGAAGTGAAACTGGGAAGGATTGCATGTTCCTCCATATGCGTTACACCCACAGATATAAAAAGCTAGATGCCTCATTCGCCTCTGCAGTTCATGGGAGCGACGTGCAACAATTGTAGTCCGGACTTCCTGGAAAAACTAAGGGACTGCTGCCAGTCAAGTGACTACTGGCTAATCACACCGCGTCTTTTCCGGGACTTATCAATTCAATTCAACAGAGCCAGTTCCGATGTTGCGCGGCTCAGCTGTTCTTACAGGCTGCGTACGTAAAGACCCGCCCCCACCTGCCGATGATTGGCCTAGCAACTTCCGTATGTGTGACGCAGGTGGAAGCGATGCCCACGCGCGTCCAGCAGATTACCAAGCGTGTCTATGAAGGGAGCGCTCGTTTTATGGTTAGATGTCACAGTTATTGTCCACGACATTAAGTTATTGTCCACGACATTGCAAGCGGCGCGAAGGCCAGCGGACCTTGGTCCTGCTCTTCGCCCCCGAGCGCCGCAGGCGCGAGTGGCCGCGAAGAGCGGGCCAGGGCCGCGCGGCCGGCGGTGCGCCGCGCGAGTTACGAAGCCGTGGTGAATGCAATCGTTATATTTATGACCAGGCCGTAAGGCCTGGGCAAGCGCACGATAAACGCAATGATAATTGGGTTTGGGTGCACCTCGCGCGGTCCAAGTGACTACAACCGAGCGCTCCCTACGTCCGGTTCAGCCAATCACAGGGGGCTTGGGGGAGACCGGAACCAGACCGGAACAGGGACAGCCTTGGGCATACGCCAGACGCTGCCCACGCATTCCCTTGGTTTCCGGATGCATATGCCCCAGAGCCGAAGGAGGCGTCTACCTTTCTATGGTTGGTTACACCCTTATGGTGAAACTCCTCACTGTCAGCTGAACAGAAGTACTGTGTTGTAGGAGACATGTGGATTACACAGTTCCTGTGTAAGCAGTGACAGGGACTACAAACATGGGGGGAATTAACATAAGAATTACAGTGTGTTGGGTGAAGAATGAAAGAAATCTAATTAAATCAAATAAAAAAAGATCAATGTCTTTTTGCAGCTGCGGCCCATCTCTCTCTGTTAAAATGTAATTTGTACAAATCATAGACCTTAACATGCAAATCAGCTTCCCTTCACATTTGATCCATTCATTTATTTATTTTATTTAACTTAATTCAATTAGCATTCCTCCCTCCTGATCTCTCCATCTCTGTCTAGAGCCGTTTCCACCTCATTGGTGCGCAATTGATGAATGAACACGTGTGTCCACGTGTACTCGCAGTCGCACGCACATGTGTGCGCACACACACACACACACACACACACACACACACACACACACACCAACATACAGTGTCTGTTCCAAAATTGTAAAGGAGGGATAGGTGGAAATGGAAATAAATGTTGTAATCAATCATATGCTCTTCTCTCTCTCTCTCTCTCTCTCTCTCTCTCTCTCTCTCTCTCTCTCTCTCTCTCTCTCTCTCTCTCTCTCTCTCTCTCTCTCTCTCTCTCACTCACTCACTCTTGATTTTCTGTCTTACATTAGTTGTCTTTCCCTGACTGATTTTCCACGCTTCGTTGTTCCCCATCTCTCCTCCTTCTGTTGTTTCTCTCTGGTTTATTATTGCTCACGCAGGTTCACATTTAGTTTTCCTCTCTCTGTCATCCTTACATTCATTATACAGACATTTGATTTCTTCCACTCACTCTCCGTTTTATTTGCTTGATGAAGTCGGTGCTTTCACTCTGTCTCTCTCTGATTACGGTAATTCCCTGCTCATCACCCACTTTTACCACCTCCCTCTCTTTCCATCCCTCTACTTGTCCATCTCATTACATGCATTTATGTTCCCTCCCATCGGCACTCTCTCTCTCTCTCTCTCTCTCTCTCTCTCTCTCTCTCTCTCTCTCTCTCTGACTTTTCCCCCTCACTTTGTTCTAATTCCTTCTATTCCCTTACGTTCTGACCATTTTGCTTTCACATTGCCTCACACTGTGGTGTGTGTGTGTGTGTGTGTGTGTGTGTGTGTGTGTGTGTGTGTGTGTGTGTGTGTGTGTGTTAATTCTCTGTTCCCACATTTCTCCGGCACACGCTTTCAATACTAAATGCTGTTGGAACAACAAAAGTTCAGGAGCATATAGACCACACCGGAGAACTATCTCCCCACTATGTTATTGCCTTCAATCTGGCTGACTTCCACTCCTCCCAAGCTCACCTGCTTGTGATCCCACTGATTACAACTCCTCCCCTATCTCCTCCCTCAAACCAACCAAGAGTTGTATTTATACACGACCACCTCCACCTACTACCCTCCGATCCGTTCTCGCATGGACACACACAAGCTCAGGCTCACCAACGCGTCCCTGGGTCAACCGAACCGATTAAATAATATTAACTACAAACTTAGGCCTACAATTCCTCCTCCTACAACCCACAACAGATGCCAGCTCGTACTACTACAGCGATGCCATCACTTCTATCCAGCACCAGCTAGCGAGATCAAACACCACCTCACAGTCCTGTTTTCATTCCGTGGCCACTAACTTTAACATGTTTCGCCAGCGGCCCGGTTCCACACGCCGTCTCGAGGCAGTCCCGGTTCGGCACATCACAACACCACACCAGTCCTATCCTCACACAACCAGTCAGTCCAGTCCCGACCGCCACGGTGTTCAAGACACCTCCGCGGCTAGCCGAAATAGCCTATTTCTCCCACGCCGCCATTCAAAGCCGGCTCGCTCCACGGGACGCGAGTTTCTAAATTCTAGGAGAGCTAAGGCAAGGAGCGCTCGTTTTCAACCACGGGACCTCCGCTACAACTCACAGCGATGACGTCACTCCCAGATCCAGAGTTGCTCAGCCCTGCCTATGATTTCTGTCCAACACTCAAAGCTAAGTATCTTCCACACACCCGACTCCCATACCCACAGCATATCCTCACCTACCCATTCGTCAACCTCCACCATTCTACATTGATTCACCGAATACTATCAGTCCCAACAACAATACAGGCTAGAGCAATGGTACTTTACAATGATCATTTCTACCAGAGCTAGATCATTTCCTTGCAGCCCTACATTCACTGTAATCCAACAAAGCGGCTGAACCATATTCATCCATTCATCTATCTGTCCATAGTCACCACTCCTCCCATCGTCCTCACCAGCCCACCATCTTGTTCTACATCTAAACGGTGCTTAAAAGCTAACACCGTATGATCCTAAACAGCCTACCTAACCATCCGTACATCCACCCATCCCTTCGGGTTATTAACCACTTCCCACACTATGCTCCCATCAAGCGTCCCATTGCTCTATTGATTAAAACGTGACGTTTTAACCTCAAGGCATGGAACATCATCCATTTGCAAAGCAACCCTCACCTCCCCACATTCTCCACCACCTAACCTTCATGCATCCATTTTTATGCATGGCTCTGCCACCTCCACGTGTTAATTGTCTTGCAAACGTAGGTCACAGTTAACTATGAAACTGTCACACCTTGTCCACATGCATGTCTGAGTGAGTAATGCCTCAATGTCTATAGCTGATAACCCGTCATGACATCCATTGTCGTGACATCTCATTGTGACACCATATTCTGCCTGTGTCCCTTGCATGCCCTTGTATGCTATACCGCATGTCTAGAGCTGACCCATGACATCACATTGTTGCGACATCACACCATTGTGGAATTATTCTGCTAATGTCCCTCGTATGCCCATTGAATGCTATGCCGCATGTCTATAGCTGACCCATGACAACACATTGTTGTGACATCCCATTGTGACATCACATTCTGCCTGCGTCCCTCGTATGCCCTCGTATGCTATTAGAGGTTCGCGGCCCTTCGGCCGCTCACATCTAGAGATCGCGCCGGCGATCCACATCCATCCATCCACATCCATCCATCCATCCCAACACATTGTCGCGACACCACATCGTCGCATTACATTCTGTCCCTATCCTCGTATGTCCAGGCATAATTCCACAGTAACCATTGCACCATTTAAGGCAAGCTCAGCATTTATTCCAAACTACATCTACCAACATTGCATCCATAGCTGGTCTAGGCCTCTAGCCACAGCCAGCGATTGCCCGCCTGGCTTCCAGTGCTAACCATTACAACATCCCCCTCTAGCCATTCCTCCACGTCTGCTTCAGCCCAGTAACCATAGCCAGCGACTGCCTACTTGGCTTCGAGTGCTAAACCATTATAACTAGTCACTTACCATTCACTCCAGTATTCACTCCCGTATCCATTCCATAATTCACTCCAGTATTCATTCATTCCAGTATTCATTCATCCGTTAATCACGGCTCTTTTGGGGTCTCGGTCCAGGCCCAGCCAATCGAGGGCCAGAGCCACACAACCCAGGGCTCATGCCCCGAGCACCCTGCCTCCCCCCCCTCCTCCCCGCTCTGTGCAGCACCGCCCTCCCAGACCCTCCAGGGCCCGTGCGCCAGGCACCCCACTCCCCCTCCCCCCCCCCCCCGCTCCATTCACTGCCGCCCCCCTACTCCCCGCCATATACCGGCACTAATGTCCCTCCGGTTCCCTTACCCTCCTCCCACGTCACGCCCTCCCACGCCACACCGACGCCGCCGTCGTGGCTCCCGCCGTCCCCACCCTTACCTGCCACCCCACCTGTCATCCATCTCCATCCCCGTACGGCCTCCATCCTACTACACCTCCCACCCAACGTCCGTCCCCGTCGTCCCCGTTAAACTCCCCCATCACTAACATTTTCTCCCCCTGCTAACCAAGCCAGTCACTTACCATTCACTCCAGTATTCACTCCCGCATCCATTCCATAATTCACTCCAGTATTCATTCACTCCAGTATTCACCCCTACTCCCACTTCAGTCCTCATTCCATTATTCACTTCACTATCCATCCGCCTCCTAAGGCACAGCCTTCAGTCACCAAGGCACTGCCCCCTCTCCCAATGCATTCCATGCCACAACGTTTTCTCTGCCACAACGTTCAATAAATGCAACTGCTATACCACTACAACATCCCCTCCTAGCCTTTACTATCACGGCTGCCTTTAAGCCTAGCAGCCATAGCCTGCAACTGCCTACCTGGCTTCCAGTGCTAAACCATTACAACATCCCCTCCCACCCACAGCTGCCTTCAGTCCAGCAGCGATACAGCCAGTGACAGCTACTCGGCTTCCAGTGCTAACCACATTCACAACTGTTCCCTTGTTTGTTTTGTCATACAATTTCCAGGTATGAAGTGCCTCCTCCTCCCTCCGACCGGCACAGCGTGCCTCCCCCAACCGGCACAGCGTGCCTCCTCCAACCGGCACAGCGTGCCTCCTCCTCCCTCCGACCAGTCCTCCCTCCGACCAGCACAGCGTGCCTCCTCCTCCCTCTGACCGGCACAGCGTGCCTCCTCCTCCCTCCGACCGGCACAGCGTGCCTCCTCCAACCGGCACAGCGTGCCCTCCTCCAACCGGCACAGCGTGCCTCCTCCAACCGGCACAGCGTGCCCTCCTCCAACCGGCACAGCGTGCCTCCTCCTCCCTCCGACCAGTCCTCCTCTGACCGGCACAGCGTGCCTCCTCCAACCGGCACAGCGTGCCTCCTCCAACCGGCACAGCGTGCCTCCTCCAACCGGCACAGCGTGCCCTCCTCCAACCGGCACAGCGTGCCCTCCTCCAACCGGCACAGCATGCCTCCTCCTCCCTCCGACCAGTCCTCCTCTGACCGGCACAGCGTGCCTCCTCCTCCCTCCGACCGGCACAGCGTGCCTCCCCCAACCGGCACAGCGTGCCTCCTCCAACCGGCACAGCGTGCCTCCTCTAACCGGCACAGCGTGCCTCCTCCCCCCTCCTCCCTCACCAGCACGCTGGCAGGTGTGGCAAGAACACCCCGCCCAACCCCGCACACCCTCAGCAACCAGCTCGCTGCCACCCTCCCGTCTCATCTCCCCTCAGGTCGCCACGTAGGCGAATGTCCCCCTGCTCCTCATCCTCATCCCCTTCGCCTCAGCGCCAAGTACGGCGCAGGGTCCGTGACGCCCCTCCCCCGACTGCTCAGGCAGCTTCGTCCCAGCGACGCACACGTCGCCGGGACCACAACATTTCCCCCTCCCCTTTACCCTGCTTGTGCAGTATCTCCCCGGCGCCAAGCGCAGCACAGGGACCACCACGTCCCTCCTCCTTCCCCACCACCTCCAGCAGGTCCCCTCCAGCCACCGGCACACCGCTGCCCGCCCCCCCCCCCCCCCCCCCCAGTCTCCATCATCCTCCAAGTCGCCTCGTCGGCGCTCGCCCCCTTCTCATCCTCGACCACCTGCTCTAGCAGGTCCCCCCCCAGCGACCGTTACGTCGCTGCCCACCCCCTCAGTCTCCATCACCCTCCAAGTCGCCTCGTCGGCACTAGCCCCCCAACCCCTCGTCTCCTTCCCCCGCCCGCCGCCAAGCTCGGCACAGGGACCATCGCACTCCTCCCCCACCCCCACCACCTGCTCACGCAGTTCCGTCCCCGCTAACCGCCCGTCCCCGTCAACCGCCCCCATTTCTAACCTACATTCCCCCCGTCAACCCACGCCGGTTAACTCCAGCATTCACTCCAGCATTCACTCCAGTTCGCCACGACGACTCCACCTACGTGCCTGTTCGCCACGACGACTCCACCTGCGTGGCAGTTCGCCACGACGACTCCACCTACGTGCCTGTTCGCCACGACGACTCCACCCACGTGCCTGTTCGCCACGACGACTCCACCCACGTGCCAGCTCGCCACGACGACTCCACCTACGTGCCTGTTCGCCACGACGACTCCACCTACGTGCCTGTTCACCACGACGACTCCACCTACGTGCCCGTTCGCCACGACGACTCCACCCACGTGCCTGTTCGCCACGACGACTCCACCTACGTGACAGTTCGCCACGACGACTCCACCTGCGTGACAGTTCGCCACGACGACTCCACCCACGTGCCTGTTCGCCACGACGACTCCACCTGCGTGACATTTCGCCACGACGACTCCACCTACGTGCCGGCTCGCCACGACGACTCCACCTACGTGCCAGCTCGCCACTGGGACACCACCTGCCTGCCTGCTCTCCACTGGGACACCACCTACCCGCCTGCTCTCCACTGGGACACCACCTACCCGCCTGCTCTCCACTGGGACACCACCTACCCGCCTGCTCTCCACGGGGACACCACCTACCCGCCTGCTCTCCACTGGGACACCACCTACCCGCCTGCTCTCCACTGGGACACCACCTACCCGCCTGCTCTCCACGGGGACACCACCTACCCGCCTGCTCTCCACTGGGACACCACCTACCCGCCTGCTCTCCACTGGGACACCACCTACCCGCCTGCTCTCCACTGGGACACCACCTACCCGCCTGCTCTCCACTGGGACACCACCTACCCACCTGCTCTCCACTGGGACACCACCTACCCACCTGCTCTCCACTGGGACACCACCTACCCGCCTGCTCTCCACTGGGACACCACCTACCCACCTGCTCTCCACTGGGACACCACCTACCCACCTGCTCTCCACTGGGACACCACCTACCCGCCTGCTCTCCACTGGGACACCACCTACCCGCCTGCTCTCCACTGGGACACCACCTACCCGCCTGCTCTCCACTGGGACACCACCTACCCACCTGCTCTCCACTGGGACACCACCTACCCACCTGCTCTCCACTGGGACACCACCTACCCGCCTGCTCTCCACGGGGACACCACCTACCCGCCTGCTCTCCACGGGGACACCACCTACCCGCCTGCTCTCCACTGGGACATCACACACAAACCTGTTCAGCGTGATGACGTCACCCATCAGCAAAGTCACCAGGACCACATCCGTTCCAGTGGTCCAACCCTGCCCATGCCATGTGTTCGTGACAAAGCAAGCACCACTTTTGGGGCCTTAAAGCGGAAATCGGCACCACTCCAGATCCATGGACCTCGGTGCCACTCCAGGTCCATGGACCACGGCGCCACTCCAGATCCGAGGACCCCAAAGCCAAACACCCAGGGTTCATCGCCCCCTGGAACCACTAACTGCTACCTGCTAGCACTCAGATCAACAAGCACCCATGCCTCTTCAACCCATCTACACCACACAACTCATCTACACCACACCATCCTCAGTACATCCCTCAATCAGTCTTCATCCATACACACCGTATCCATTCAATAAATACAACTCAACTGGTTATCTGTTTGATGGTGTGGTCTTTGCTAGTGAAATGCTGTTGGAACAACAAAAGTTCAGGAGCATATAGACCACACCGGAGAACTATCTCCCCACTATGTTATTGCCTTCAATCTGGCTGACTTCCACTCCTCCCAAGCTCACCTGCTTGTGATCCCACTGATTACAACTCCTCCCCTATCTCCTCCCTCAAACCAACCAAGAGTTGTATTTATACACGACCACCTCCACCTACTACCCTCCGATCCGTTCTCGCATCCCTCCACCACCCCAATCTCCACACTTTTCTCATGCGCTCCACTAACATTTCCTCATCCTTTCCTTCAGGTTCCAGGGGGGCCTTAAAGCGGAAATCGGCACCACTCCAGATCCATGGACCTCGGTGCCACTCCAGGTCCATGGACCACGGCGCCACTCCAGATCCGAGGACCCCAAAGCCAAACACCCAGGGTTCATCGCCCCCTGGAACCACTAACTGCTACCTGCTAGCACTCAGATCAACAAGCACCCATGCCTCTTCAACCCATCTACACCACACAACTCATCTACACCACACCATCCTCAGTACATCCCTCAATCAGTCTTCATCCATACACACCGTATCCATTCAATAAATACAACTCAACTGGTTATCTGTTTGATGGTGTGGTCTTTGCTAGTGAATGTCTTACATGCTTATATCGATCGATCGGTCGGTCCGTCCGTCGGTCCGTCCGTCCGTCCGTCCGTCCGTCCGTCCGTCCGTCCATCCATCCATCCATCCATCCATCCATCCATCCATCCATCCATCTATCCATCTATCCATCTATCTATATATCTATCCATCTATCTATCTATCTAAATCTTTCTTTTGTGAGAGCCCCATGCCTGGGCCCTTCTGTGGGAGAGGAATGGTTGGCCACACACTTTATTGGCCAACAGAAACATAATCTTTTGTAACATAAAAGTCAATCAGAGTCCATGATGATGCTGGCTGGGTGCAGGCCCAGTCCGCGGGGCTTCACTCTCCTTTGCTGATGACTGCGTAGAGAGGACAACATGATATTCTTTCCTCCAGTTCTCCCTCTCTCTATATGACTCACCCGCTGCCTGCTTTCATGCCCAGCCAGAGACAGTCAGTCCAAGCAGCTTAAGCTGCTCTGTTCTCATGTTGGCTGTGTGTGGCGAATGCTGGCAGTTGGGCAGCCTGCTCTGCACACTATTTGGCTACAAAGTAAAATGCCTATATTCGTTTTTAGGGCTTTTTATGCCTTTATTTGATAGGACAGTAGACTGAAAGGAAATGGGGAGAGAGATGGGGAATGACATGTGGCAAAGGTCGTCCGGATCGAGAATCGAATCGGCGACGCCAGCAGGCATCATAGCCTAGTACGTGGTATGCGCCTTGACCACTAGGCCAGCTGGCACCCCAGTTGTTTTTTATATTTAACAACATACCTTCAACTAAATGCCTATAATGTACATATTAATCTGTTACATGGTAACCGCTACACGTATACAAGTAAATGACACTGATCATCCCTTACATTGTGACTTCGAACTCATGCCATCTGGACGAAGATACAGAACTTCGAAATGGGAAAAGGTTTGTTTTATACGTTTTGTCCCTTCAGCTATTGCGGCGTTAAACAAACTGCCTCACTGATGTTATGGTTATACTGGGACTTCATTAGCATGGGCGGCATTAGCTCAGGCGTAGAGAAACCGGCATTAGATCACGGAGGGTTCCCGAAGGCTTCCCAGTTCGAATCCGGGCTCCCCCAGAGTTGGTGTCGAAGAGTCCTTGAGCAAGACTCTGAACCCCTAGTTGCTCTCGTTGAGTAGGTTGGTGCATGGTTTCCTTCGGTGTACTGTATGAATGTATGGGTGAATGTAAAGCGCCTTGGATAAAGGCGCTATACAAATTTACAATTTATGTATTGTCTATCTACAGTCAGTGTATCCTCAGTGAGTGTGGACTGTTACATTTTCCGAGTTACTCTCAGTGAATATTTAATTTTACAGTGTATTTTTCATTTATCTCTCTAGGTACATCTTGATATCTACTGTATCGCAATGAATTGTTTGAGTAAGATCTTTCACTCCCCACCTTGACATCTCCATTGTTTAAGTTCTGCTCTGCCATTCTCTCTCTCTCGCTCTCTTTGCTGTCATACAGGGTGCATTCGAAAACATGCACTGAGAGCGCTGGTGTGCTCTCTGGCCATTCGTAAAATGAGTGCAGTCAAGCTCATTGTCCATGAAAATGCAGTGCGCTGCCCCTTAGGTGCAATGATGGCACTCACTGACTGACCCTACTGTATGCTCAGAAGCCGGGTTGTCCACAGTGGCGTCAGTTCAGAAAAAGGTAAGGTATGGCAACATGACTGGTGTTGCGCGCGTGCAAGACACCAGTCATGTTGCCATACCTTAGCAACAGGCATGATACATTCTATTTACAGTACATTCTATTTCCCCCCTCAAAAAAATTATATGGTTTGTTGGGCTGGATGGCAGTCTGGAACGTTGTTCAAGTGCGGCTAAACTTGGCATAATAACGTGCCACAATTAACAATAATGAATTGCACCTGTGCAGCTGACCTGTGGAACCTGGGAATATACTATTCTGTCAAGATGGGGAGAATAAAAGTGTGGAGAATATTATAATTATAATACCTTGTTAAATTTTGCATTTGTAGTTATTTTAATGTAATTTAATTAACAACATAACCAGCACAGATAGACAAAGAGACATTCATGGATTTTTATTTTAAAGTAACTTGTATTCTCCCCCCTGGACCCGGCCGTCCCAGCCCAGGGTATGTGGTTGTCCAGTGCGTTGACTCTGAGTTCTGAAGAAAACAACAATGGTGAAAGAAGTGTATCCTCTTGACAAGGCTAAATGCATGCTAAAAAAGTGTTCTACCACCACTACTGCAACATGATTGCTATAGTACCATTAGTTGCTATAGGGCCACCCTTTGGTCAGTGGTTGTGAGTTTAATTTCTTGGCCGTTTTGCATGTGTGCACATGTTAGGCCAGAACTGCAAGAAGTGGCAGAAGAAGGAGAATAAAACTAACAACTACATGCTTGGACCCCTAATAAAAGCATAAAAGCACCAAGGTGTTACTGTAGCTCCTGAAAGAGGGCAGAGAATGCTGGCTATAGACACAACCTACAGTATTGTTTCTGACACATCCTATGTGACAGACAATATTCTCTCTCTCCTTTTTCTCATTGCTGCAAGGGAAGAACAAACCATTGCGCGCACGTGTGTGTGTGTGTGTGTGTGTGTGTGTGTGTGTGTGTGTGTGTGTGTGTGTGTGTGTGTGTGTGTGTGTGTGTGTTTTCTTTGCTTTTGTAGGGGTAGGTGGGGCTGCTTTGTCATCAAGCAGATTTCCCACTGTGTGTGTGTGTGTGTGTGTGTGTGTGTGTGTGTGTGTGTGTGTGTGTGTGTGTGTGTGTGTGTGTGTGTGTGTGTGTGTGTGTGCGTGCGTGCGTGCGTGCGTGCGTGCGTGCGTGCGTGCGTGCGTGCGTGCGTGTGTCCGTGTGTGTGCGTGTGTGTGCACGCTTGCCAGTTCCTGCCCAGGCGCTCATGTTATTCTTAGATAACTGCCTGCTGGAAGGAGAAGAACCTGGAGGGGACGACACACACACACACACACACACACACACACACACACACACACACACACAATGTACCCTGGTAGAGTTCACACATGCAGTGCACAGAGAGGCAGAAATATAGCACCAAGCAGCAAGCCCCGCCCCCGGCCTGAGACATGAATCCAAAGTGATGCACTAGTTCAGGGGTCTTCAACCCCCTAGGGGTCCGGGACCCCTAGGGGGTCCTCAGAGTTACTACAGGGGGTCCTCCAATTCTTAGTGTGATAGAAACTTTTTTTCTCCTTTTTTATATTAACCACTTTAGCCAAAAATAGCAGATCTACAAGATCTACTTGTTGCTATTTTCAGCAAAGAGCTTTGGTGTGGAGGGGAAAAAGAGCAGACTAAGTACAGAGTGAAAGGCAAGTTTATTAAGTATTGACGGTTCAAGTGGTTAAATAGGCTGAAACACCAATTTACATGAATCCAAAATACACTGTTGATTGTGTTGTCAAACAAAGAAACTAGGCCTATATGGAATCTATGAAAGGTTGTGGGGGTCCCTGCTTCATCTCTCTCTCAACTAAGGGGTCCTTGGCCTGAAAACGTTGAAAACCCCTGCACTAATTGCTTGAACCTGCATTCTCTTCTAACGGCCAGCAGGGGGCAACTCCACTGGTTGCAAAAAAGAGGTCAGAGAAATTACCCTTCTCACTTGATTTATTACCTCAGTAAACATTTTATTGATTACCTCAATCCCTGGTTTCAAGTCTTCTTCAATACAGCATTATGCTCATTTTGTAATTAATGGTCCCATTTGGAGTAAAATAGATGATTAAGCAGGGTATGCTTAAGGGCACGTAAACAAAAGAGAAGGTTCACACACAGCGAGATCCAGTTGCAAAATTGTGTGCGCGTTCTGCTTTGTTTTAATACAGTACGGTTTTTTTTCACCCAGCACCTGCCCAACTTCGGGTTTGGATTGTGCACGTCTTTCCTTCTTTGTTATGCTTGCGATTGCTATAATGTTAAACTTGAGGCTTCGAAACGGGTCTCCACAAACCAAAGGGCGACTTCACGTGAATCATGTCACAGTCACTGCATTAATTATGTTGTACAGTCCCCACACGCACACGCACGCACGCACGCGCACACACACACGCACGCACGCACGCACGCACGCACACACACACACACACACACACGCACACACACACACACACGCAGACACACGCGCACACACACACACAGTTCAGTGCTATCCGTCAGATGCCCCTGTCGTCTGGTGACAGGGCCAGCTCTGTCACCCAAGGTCACCTCTGACATAAACACACAAACACAAGCACAGGGATTTACAATGGGTCTAGACACCAGCCTCTGTGATCCATTACAACTGGCAGTTTGATGTCTTTCTCCTGCTACGTCCTTTTTTCCGTCTGTTTTCTTTCTCTCTTTCCGGTTTTCTCGGATTCTCTCCATTTGTCTTTTCCCCATTCATCTCTCTCTCTCTCTCTCTCTCTCTCTCTCTCTCTCTCTCTCTCTCTCTCTCTCTCTCTCTCTCGCTCCGATGTTGCGGCTCAGCTGTTCTTAGAGGCTGTGTACGAAAAGACCCGCCCCCACCTGCCTCTGATTAGCTGTTATGACCGGAAACAACCTGTTGCCAAGTCCCTCGATGCATATGCCCCAGAGGCGAACGAGGCGTCTACCTTTCTATGTCTATGGTTATTACACTGGTCAGGTTAAGGGTGAGAGCAGTGTTGCATTGGTCCGGTCACGCATGTACTGTAGACGCTGTATCTTTGTGAGCCGTGTCACGCCTCTCACACGCACATGCAATCCCCAAATTCACACCTCGACAACGTTTACAAACGCTGTAGTGCAGGGACGTCAAACTCAAATACACAGTGGGCCAAAATAAAAAACAATGACAAGTCGAGGGCCAGACTGGTTCAATCAGTTCCAATATTTTCTTATGGCTCTGTCAGTAATTTCAAGTGAAAACGTTTTTTTTTTTCAACAGGCAAACAGCAAAAATCAAATATGTCCCTTAATAGCAAGATAAATACAAAAATGAAACTGCATGCATTATAAACTGAAGATGCATTATTAAAGCTCAGTTTGCTGCTCTATGATCCTCACCAATCACTGCTTTCATATAGTAAAATGAGAAAGTAAATCAAATCCACACAGAAGACACACGTGTTTGCCATTTACAGCCATGAACATGTACTCTGCCCCCGTTTTCGTTTAGCCATGATTTTTGGGGAGAGGGGTAGCTGAAAGTTGGAGGGAGGGCGAGTTCTTTTCGCGGCCACGTCCTGTCTTGCCGGAGCTTCCATTGCTGATGAATAGTGAAGACGCGGGCTTGTGCTCGCGGGCCCTCGATACATTGTGTGACTTGGTGGTGCGTGCAATATACCAGCAGGCCAGTTCTAATTGTAATTAAATATCAGCCTGATTTGGCCCCCGGGCCTTGAGTTTGACATATATGCATATATATCACAGCAGGGTGATTTAACATGGTACAAGCCTGTATGCATATCAGTAGACCATTGTCTGACTTGTTAACTCTTGTAGAGTAGGTGTTAAGCGACGTGCGCGTGACGTCATTAAAAGTAAGCCATTTACCATGAGAGGGAGTGGGTTGTTGGCTGATTTACCACTGTTTCAGGGTTGTGGCACGAGCCAATTGCACCTTCATCCAAGTCCTCCATTTCTTTCACAGTATTTATATTCAAACAATACTTGTGCTGATCAGCGGAATTCCCAGCCAGAGAGCCCCTGTTTCCCCACCTTGTGAACTTTTCCTTCCTGGAGGTCCTCGTTCCTCTCCTTCTGGGCTGCTGTCATCCGACTGTTAAGTGGTTTCCCTCTGCGGCCCCTGTCTTCTGGGGTTCTCCTGCCCAGCGCCATCCCGATCCCAGGATGCGACGTCTCGCTGGGGTGCCCCTCGTCGGCGTCTTCGCCAGGGACCCCAGCCGCTGGGCCGTAGCTCGGTGGTGGTCCGCCCGGGCCAGTGACGCAGTGCCCCGAAGTCCAGTGACACCGGCTTGTGTCCTCTGCTCCACTCAGTGCCAGAGCCCTGGCAGCTACGCATCTTTCCCCCCATTGAGGATCTCCGCCCCTGGGGCCTGTGGCCCAGTTCGGTACCCCCTGTCCCTGTCCTGGGACGTCTGGAAGCCGTCACAGTATGGGTCTGGCCCTTGCCCGTCCCATGTTTCTACCACACTTTGCTCGCCCCCTCCCCTCCTGTGAGTACCTGATTGACAATCTGAACTCCTCCCTGCTTCACACACAGCTGTGAGCTGTTGCCTGATGTCCTGATTACCTAGTTGTCCAGAGACTATTTAAGTAGTAGTGTTTGTTCCCTGTGTGTGCTTGTGTTTATGGTTTCTCCTCCATGGTTTCCTGCCTTTACTTTGAGTTCTGCATTTGGGTCCTCACCACCATCACACCAGATCATGACAGATATATGGTCTCTTACTGTGCAAAACGGACATCCATTTGAAACTGTAACAAAAGCATTCACTGCTACAATCCCATGTAGAACACACCATTGCAGATCACCAGAGAGAGAGAGAGAGAGAGAGAGAGAGAGAGAGAGAGAGAGAGAGAGAGAGAGAGAGAGAGAGAGAGAGAGAGAGAGAGTACGAGAGAAAGAGAATGACTGATCAAGTTTGACTCAACAGGAATGGTTGAGTGAAAGAGATTAATGTGAGGCCCAAACTTCAACTCATCTATTATTCATTAATGTCCTTTTGTTTTGTTGTTGGTGGAGCAAACTCTTCCTCTTTCTCTCATGAGTCTCATCCTGCCCTCGTCTCTGTTTATATTATTCTGAGCAATATGAGTGTGGTTTAATAAAGTCAGTAACCTTGTCCATAACCCCCACTCACACACACAGGTGCACACAAGCACACATCCATCTATCTATCTAGATTCTAGATGGTCTCCATGGCTACTTTGTTTGGATGTACAGATGTCACCAGGGACCATGACAGCCAATAAAACAAACACACACACACACACACACACACGCACGCACGCACGCACGCACGCACGCACGCACGCACGCACGCACGCACGCACGCACGCACACACGCACACACGCACACACGCACACACACACACACACACACACACACACACACACTATATTGTATAATATCTGTATTGCTTGTCGTGTCACCAGTGGAGTGGGTGAGCAGTTTCTGTTTCAAGTACCTCGGTGTGCACATCACTGAGGACTTGTCATGGACAATGCACACGTACATTGTGGTGAAGACAGCAGCTGTACCCTCCCAGACAGCAGAGAACATTCAAAGTCTCACAGAAGGTCCTGAATACAGTCTCTACTCTCACCATTTTGTCCCCGTCGGGTGCAAACCTTGTATGTCCAAATCTGTTAATTTGTTAAATATTTTTTCCTCCAAAAATAGCAACAATAGTGGATCTACTTAAACTCTCAACGTGTCACGCTGCAACGCTTTGTATGCGTGTAGATCGGATATTTTGTGTGTCACAGTGAGAGGTAGAAAAATGTATACACAAGGATTCTACTTGACTGCAAGGATTTGGTACAGGATAATAGGCTCCTTGCCCAGCAAGCCCTGCAGAGGGGGGTGATGGACCCGGCCAACTAAGCGCACCATGGGGACTTCCCTTCTTGCACGATTCATACAGAAGAGTTGGAGCAGGTTTGAAAGGATCTTTGAGGACTCGTTCACACCATGCGCTGTCACAAATACACTACAGAGAGAGTTTTTCCATCCTCAGGCTAGAGCCAAAATGTTAAGTGAAATATCTTCAATCTCCAAATATGTGCTTAACTTTTCTCTTGTAAATCTTCTGCACATTGTATGTCATTGGAGACACACATGCACACATGAAACTTCAAATTCCATTTTAACCATGATAAATTCATCGAAAAACCTGTTCTGTTTTTTTCCCCCTTGGTTTGTTAGTTTCTGTTAGTTTTAATTAATTACAATGTTAATGTGGGACTCTTCATCCCACCTCAAGTACATGATGTTGTATGTTCTGTCTTTTGTTTTTTAAGATTTGTTTTGGGGCTTTTATGCCTTTATTGGATAGTACAGTAGACTGACAGGAAATGGAGGGAGTGATGGGGAGTGACACGCGGCAAAGGTCTTCCGGATCGAGAATTGAACTGGCGACGCAGTCAGGCATCAATGCCAATGTGGCAATGCCTTATGTGGTATGCGCCTGGACCAGTAGGCCAGCGAGCGCCCTGTATGTTCTGTCTTGTTTGGTCTTTGTGGATTGTCTGTTGGCATCTCAAGGGAAATACATGTTCTTGGTTCTGGCGACAGCCTGTTTTCAACCACAGCTTTAGCCCAACACTACACGACTCTGCACAGCACCGCACCGCATCAAATCTACCTTTTCCATTACAGTAAAGTAAACCCTCTCACTACCCCATCCTCTCCCTTCCCAGAGGAAATCGATGTCCCTTTCTTCAATATGGGTCTCTCTCTGTAAACACTGCGCACCAATGTTTCCTCCCTAGCCATACAATTGGTGATGCCCCCTTCTGTGATGCACACCAGACTTCATGCCTCTCACTTGAGCAGACCACTTTAAATAACTCTACAAAATTGTGCTATTTTCTCATGAACATTAGTGAGGACCGATTATACGAAGATAGGTTGAAAAGTGGCGAAGTCGATCTCTAACTAATTCTGCTCCCCCTGGCCTGAAGCATATCTTTCCTGTGTATACAATACACACACAACACACTTTGTTTTTTCCTTCTTCTTTTCAGGATTCCCCAAATGTTCAACTAAACACATTTCTAGAATTACACCGGTCCTCCTAATCAAATCTCCAGGCACATGCTTAAACAGAAAAAAACACACATTTTCCCCATGCACAGATTGCACACATCACAGCATTTTCTCTCTCTCACGAAAGCATGCACACACAAACGCACGCGCGCGTACACACACTAGTCCCAAAACTCATTAACACGTCACATGCACTTTCAATGTGCTTTTCTTGATTGAGACACTGGGAAATGAACACTCAGGATTTTACTGTGAACCATCAACAGTATCTTGTGATGCAATACTACTACAGTACACAGTGAATATCCACTGAATGAATGTTCCTCCAATCGCATTGTGTGTCTGGCTCCATTGGCACAGACTGTAAATTCTAAGCTAAAAATATGTTTTCCACACAATATACAGTATGTGATTAGTTGTAAATACAAATGTTTGGTTAATTGCTTGATTACCTTCTTAGGTAAACATGATCTCAAGCTGGTAATAAAATGTATCCTCTTCTGTTCTGTTATGTACTACTGATTTATACTTTGTCCTGTGACGGATTCATGTGGCAAAAATAACAGATCTACAAGCTCACAACACGTTGAGATGCGAAGTCAGCCCTTCCTGTGATGAGTTGCTGCCATCAGCAACATTGCTTTATTCCATAGTATCAGAGATGAAGGGAGAGAAATGAGGGCACACACACACACACACACACACACACACACACACACACACACACACACACACACACACACACACACACACACACACACACACACAATCTGTTGAGCAACATCAGCATTACATTTGTGTTTTATTTTGGTTCGCCAGCATAAAGATCATGTTAAGAGATTGATAAAAATGACTACAACAGTGGAAACACAGCAGACGTTCTGTTTACTACTACTGGTTTTGATGTGGTCTTGTCAACCATGGGATATATACTCATGTCTAAAAATATTTAAAGTCATTATTTTGTATATAAATAGATTTATTTTCATTAATGACTGTATTTGTTTGGATTTTGCAGTTGAAAACATTACAGAACTTCAAATGTTCGCTTACGTAACATCGAATCATGTCTACACTGAATGCACGGAAAACATGGTGCATTAACTTTCAAATGATAACGTGCATGTGTCAAGCTTAAAACGGATGTACCATTTGGTAATGATTTGTATTTGTATTTTTGTATTTATTTATTTATTTAGACGGGACAATGCATATTAACACTACATGCAATGTAAATACACCGGAATTAGCAAGAATTTGTATTTTGTATTTAGATGATGTTCACAACCATATACTACTTGACCAAAGAACAGAAGTGATTTACAGTAAAGATACACTTTAGAATTGTCCCTCGGGGTAAAACATCCTCGTTGTCACATTTATCTGAATTGTGTGCCTTTATTTTATTTAAACAAAAACATTGCAAAAGTGTAGGCTAGTCTGACAGAATATAATTTGGTTTGATTTCTCTTATTCCCTTATCCATAGTCAAGCCTCCACTAGGGTCAGTAGTTGTGTGACCATGCATGCCTATCACTTGGACCGATGCATGTGCAGCCATTCTCCATAAGACTTCAACGGGTACCCCAGGCTTTTATTAAAACCATTATATTACCTAATAAAACGAGGCTATAGAATAAAATATAAAGTATGAATAATTAATTTCATCTCGCTCCAAGCGAGCTTATTTCTCAGCACCCATCATATGGCACAGAGAGAGGGAGAAAGGACTGAGGTCATGAAATGAAGTTTTACGGCATACAATTATAAAGATAAATTGGTTCAAAATTTGAAAGGTTTGCTCCTGCTTTTTAATGGGAATGGTTTCTTGCCATGTGTGTGGGTTTCTTCAAACATACGCTCCATTCTCCATAAACATTAGAAAGGCAAAACAGGGAAAGAATCCTGTGGGAAAAAAATGCATTTGCAGGACATTTTCAGGAAAAGAGCAGGAAAGCCTGAAGACTTGAAACGGCACACACCTGTATCTATGTGCTCCAGCCAACTATCTCACTCAACCTTTAATAATAAGTACAAGCCAACCAGGGCCGTTTTTAGCTATAGGCGGTATAGGTGGCCGGCTGGCCGCCTAGAGCGCCATTCTAGAGGGGGCCGAAATGGAGGGAGTGGACCCAACCCAGCCCCAAACCGGCCCAAAACCGGCCCAAAACTGACTAAAATCACGGCAAAACCCGCAAAAAACGCGCGCACGCGAGTGGAGAGGGCCGCATTCAAGAGAGCTCGCCTAGAGCGCTGATCAGACGCGCTACGGCCCTGAAGCCAACTAGTCTGATAAAATAATAATAATGTTTGATTACTGGTCTGTTTGAATACAATCTGGGAACCCATCGTCAAAGAAGAAAGGGCGACACCTATCGGTTTGTCTCTCTTCTGAGGCTGTCTCGAGAGATTAGTTTGAATAAGAATGCAATACAGCTAACTCAGGAAGCCTGATAAGAGTATATTCAGTAGGAGCCCTGTTTTCTGTTCCCCCGATGAAATCATGCAGTTTAATGAGAATATGCTAGCCTACTAACCTTGTAAAACGAGAGTTGAAACTGCTGTTTTAACTCGCCTGTCCATCCAGTTGCCTTGCAGTGGCTGTTGTTGATTGGTGGAGGCGTTTCTCCGCAGGGGCCTCGCCAGAGCCAGCTGTCACAGGCAAACTAACAACTCTCAGCCAACTCCTGTATACAGGGGTGTCACACCAAATTCTGGGCCCTGGGTACAAGGATTCGCTGCGGGCCCCCCATGAATGTTAACTATTGGAAAAATAGCAGATATACAAGCTCACAGCGCGGCACCGAGTGCCGCGCTGCGAGCTTGTAGATCTGCTATTTTTTTTTTAATCGTGAAAATGTGTGCCAAGAAACCTATGTTTCCATGTCAGTGATGCTCAAACTTTTTCATGTGAAGGACCCCCCCATCTCAAAATATTTAGTTCCAGGGACCCCCCCCAGAAGCAAAATTTGAGTTACAAATGTTCACTCAAAAAATACATATATTCAAAGATTTGCGCACATTTTCACGACTTTTCAAAAATAGCAGATCTACAAGCTTGCAGCGCGGCACTCGGTGCCGCGCTGTGAGCTTGTATATCTGCTATTTTTCAATAGCTAAAGTTACTAGGGCCCCTCCACCATGGGCCCTGGTAACTCAGTCCCACTTTCCTACCCCTTGTGACACCCCTGACTGTATATCCTGCAGGGAGACATCAGATACAGAACTGGACTTTGTTGCTTGGACCCTTTTTGTTTTTTGTTAGCTTATTTGTCTCTAAGTGAATTTATTATATTGGGTACGCTGCTGTATTTTATTTGCCCCAGCTGCGGTTGTACCCTTGCAATGTCAATGCAGGCCAGTTACAGAACATACTGTGTGAGGACGAATTGTGGTAGAATTACATACATTACATATTATGTCATTATACCACAATTCTTCTTCAGTTGTCATGTACTTTGAACTGCATGTCCTTACAACACCAACATCACCATGACAAATTCACGTATCCGTTATTCTTTGTGAGTGAAGTGATTCTGACTACCTGTATATAATCTAAAATATTATAACAAGACATAACATACTGTAACCCTGCCGACATCATAGTGCTTAACTACACATACAATGCAATGTAAATATGCCGGATTTAGCAAGAATGCAAATTTTCATCCATAGTCCCCATACATAAAACAGGCAACATCACAAAAGAGCACATATTATAAACATTAACAACAGGGTACAAAGTAAACAAAACAAGTAAATGAAAAACCTACATTGAAACCTATTCCATAATCCATCCTTTTAGTTGGACCTTAAAAGACGAAAAGGATGGACATTCTCTTATGCCGGTGGGCAGATTGTTCCAATTTGTGATTCCTCGAACTGATAAGGAATTCCGTCTTCCGTTTGGAGATGGTAGCTTTCTGGAGGCTGTTGTGTCATTTATATGCCCCTTATCTCTGTGCTCACCCATTCAAACAGAGAGCCCCACTCAACAATCAGAATACTTTTCAATAAGCATATTTCAGCCTCCATTATAATAATTTCTGGACCTGAAAATAAAGACTTTCAGTTCTCTGAGAGCGAGGTTAAGTCCACCTACACTGCCTACAGTACCTGCTTTATCTCTGACTCACTTTTCTGGGACAGACTACCAGGACAATGGACTTGATTATCGCTACATCTGGAGCTCCAGGCAGACCATATCAAATGATTAAAAGTGCTGCTTCACAAAGTTGAAATGCATTCACTTAGAAACATATATGTAATGGAAAATGTATCCCATCATCTATGACTTTGACGAGCAAGAGTCAAAGTCACAGATAACAGAGGGAAGCATGTTGAAACCAGAATGGTACGCTCGGTAGAGCTACAATCTCTACCAGGAGGCACGCCACTGTCATTACATCATTACAGTGTGCAACCATAGTGACAGGTTATATCGAGACAGTGAACACATCCTGAAGTAGTGTGGCATGTTGTCATCACTGGGACAAACATGACGTTTCCATCTTATAGCCTAAAGGCCTATATTCATAGTCAAGCCTCCATTGGGTCAGTAGTTGTGTGACCATGCATGCCTAGCAGACACATATGACTCTGCATGATGCTGTTCAACATGAATGCATCAAGCTGGTTCAGTTGGTTCAGTCTGTCTTTAGACTTTGCAAATCTTTGCATTTGTTTAAATTGCAATAGATTCTCAACTCATTTTGAAAAGATCTTTGACTTCAAAGATTATATTATGTTTTTGTTTGGACTAATATATATTATCTTTGCGTAGCTTTAAGTTAACCTTGAAAGAATACACTAACACTGTTCTGTTAGTCCATTGTTATGCATTCATAAATGTCTGTGTGGTGTGGTTCTGGTGGATGACATGACAAAGACAGTGGCCTCAGAAGAGCTTCAGGACGTTTGGAGCTGTGGTTAATATGATTCTTGCCCTCGTTTCCATTGCCTTGAAGAACCTCTAGTTCAGTGGTTCTTTAGTGTCACAAATGAAGGTTTTAACACATGGGTGACTAACAGGTCATTTTGGCCGATTTTGAGATTGCAAAGTGCAATAATTCTCCCCGTGAAGGTCTCAGAAATTTCCCCTTCCATGACTTTTCCTAAGTACTCAAGATATATGTTCTAGTTTTTTTCCCCTTCTGAAACATTTCCTAAGTATGAAATAATATACATTTACACCACTCAGACTGCATTTATAGGTCAAATTGACAGGTACATTCTTTCATTTTTTTGCCCAGGAGAGCAACACCTCTTCCCCCCTGCCAGCGGGGGTTCTATTGTCAATAGAACAACAGACAATAGAAACCCCGCTGGCAGCAGGGGAGGGGGGTGTTGCTCTCCTGGGCAAAAAGGGAGAGAATTTACCTGTCAATTTGACCTATAAATGCAGTCAGAGTGGTAGTTTTTTATTTTCAGTCACCCGAGTGTTAAGGCAAATCACCAAAAAGGCTCATATTTATTTGACATTTCACTGGAGGATAAACCCATTGAGTTGCATCAACTCGTTTCCAAGGGTGTCCTCATTTATTTGAGCTAACAGCATATTATGATCATAGTAGTGTTAGTGTGTGCCCTGCTGTGAGTGTTCAAACAAGTCTAATTCATCAAGTACTCAGGTCAAGTATAGAGCTTGTGGTCAAATCCGGTGCTGGATCTGCACTCGCACACAAATGCATCAGCTAAACCTTCCTCAGGAAATGAAACAACCCAAAATGTTTGGCTGCAACTTGAATAACACATTTTATTAACTTAGTTGTACTAAAAATGTTCACATACAAAACTTTACTTTTTATACATTAAGAGTTTGAGACCCATCACATTTAATCTTTTGCAAACACCACATTTTAAGTTATTTGATAAAGAGCCATGCGCCACAGGGGGTGTGAGCCCGGGGTGGAGTCACTCAGGTAGGGGGGAAGAATTTCTTAGCTTCTGCTCTTTTCCCACCAGAAGATCTAGTAGAGGACACAAAACAAACACATTAGGATTTTTCTAAAATAGCAGATGTACAAGCTCGCAATGCAAATAGGCACACCAGGTTTAATGTGGACTAAACACGGCTAGAGTTGCAGTCTTACGAGAAGGCATGGCCCAGCTTTCTGATTCTTCCACCCAGGGTTCCGGTGCTGGTAGACGCCCGGTATGCGCTCAGTTCCGGAGACGTCAGAGGATCGAAGTAAACTGGAGAAACGGTGACAAGAAGAACAGATAAATGACACATTGTGATGAGTGACAACACTGGATAACTGGTACATACACATGAATACATCTGCTTCCGAGTCAAAAGGTTTCACTCCCTACCATTATATTCCCATAAGACAGCTGTACATTCTATTTGGGTGAAAGACATACAAGTGAACACAATACAACTTAAACCTAGGATATACACATGAAATACGCAATAAAACTCATTCTGCAGTAAATCTAAAATCCTTTCAATTGGGTTTTTTTATGGGTCCACATCGATATGCCAACAGGCCGGTATTCCGACACTAAAACTAACCCCAACTCTAACCCTAACCTCAGTAACTGTGACAGGTAACTAACCTGCCTACGCTAGTCGGAACAACGGCCTGTCGGCATATTGAGCGGATTTTATGGCCTATAGTAGCCTATGTGTTTGGGCATCATTGACTTGAAAATGTTTGAGAACTACTCTTTAGCCTTTATTCAAAACCCCAACCCCGAATGGCAGTAGATCCTAAGCTCATGTGTAGCTAATGTGTGCGTACCATTACCGTTGTTGCGGCTAGCACCGGCCCCACCCACCGGAGTGTCCCGCATCGCAGACAGCGTCTTCCAGTACGCTTCAGGGAACGAGAGCATGCGGCCAACAACCTGAGATAAAATGAAAGCGATGACATTTTAATACTGGGACGGTTTTGGGCTCCATGCAGAGCTCCATTTTGTCCCGTACCAGCAAAGAAATTCTAACCTTAACTTGAGAGTTTGTGTCTTTTAGGATGACCAGTGGGGTGGGATCCACCATTGCATGGCCAATGATGGTAGGTCCAAACACCCGGGCCAAGTTGTTCTTGTCCATCTGACACTGGGGGCTCTTCATGACCCTGGAAACCACAATTAGATAAGTTTATTTTTTTAACATTTCCCTGCGTGATCAAAGTGCAACATGCTACCAGTACCTTCCTGGTGTTTTGCTGTACGTTGTCCTGTCTACAACTGTATTGCACCCTGTTGTACATCGTTGCTGTCAGGCAGAAACCCATTATCAGTATCCCAACTGTTTTCGTAAACGAATGCCCTACACTTGAGTATCAAGTCCAACAGCTCCACAAGCTCGAAAGGCTGTGTGAAGTGAGGTGCTTTGAGCTTGTAGATCTGTTACTTTTGCCGTTTCTGAATGTAAATCCTGAAAAGTACGATTTGGCTAAAAATAATTGGGGCATTAGCCGCACGTTTAGCTGTGTTGCTCATTCCAAGAATGCCCGATGCTTACAAGCTGTACCTCGTAAGATTTAGGCATGTCTGTGTAAACATGGTTATGTTCATAATGGTCAACAGTAAATAACACTTTCAGACAGATGGTGTAAGGTGTAAACTGTAACAGTAGCCCTTACTTCTGTAAGTGAAGCATGAGGAAGGCCAGAGTGTCTCTGTTGACCTTTGGCAACTCTGTGATGGCCTGGTACATGAGGGATGCTGCATTCTCCTCATCAGCCATCTCTGGAACATACATAGGAGATGAGCCAACAAGGCTACAGTTTCCCCTACACACTACTGATCCAACACTCAGTTATCAAAGTATTACATGTAATGTACTATAAGAAAATTACATATAAATACAACAGCATCAACATCATCTAATAGGGCTGCAAACTAAGGTTAACCACTTTCAACCTAGGCTCCATAGGCGAAAATGTTGCAAGTACCTAAAGAAAAGAAAGACTAGACGATCTACAAGTTCACAACTCATTACTAAGTAATCGATAGTCTAATCGCCTACAACCATCTTCTGGAGACGTTTGCATGGGATGGTGCTTTTATATTATATAAAACATACCAGCGGCCAGCATGAACGTTGCATGGAGCTTGAAGGTTATCAGTGGCTCTTTCAGCTTCCTAAAGAAGTCCTTCAGGAGGCCACAGATGACGTGTATCTCATCCACTTGGCCGAGATACAGCGTCCCTCTCCCTTGGATGTACTTCTCCCTCAGTTCCTTCACCAAGCGCTCGCTCCCGGAAATGCGGTACAGTCCCCTCTGTGGCACAGGAAGAGGTGGATGGGTTAGACCGTTTGATTAATGGACGCATCTCAGGTGAAATACACTGCTGGGATGCTCACCTCCTTCAGTCCCCTTCTCTCAATTTCACTCACACAGTTCACTATCAAGTCTGGGACTCTCGGATTGGTCGATGGAGCGAAGCTCTCCAGAGTGCCCTGAAGATGACACGCATTTTATAATCCAATAAAAAAAATCCCTTGATCCAACATCACTGACTATATGAACCATATGCATTTTCTTTGGTTTATAAAACCCAGATAGACTTAAGAGATTGTGATTAAACAACCATTGGATCCATTATGGACCCCACCAGCAGGGGTGTCGCACCAAATTCTGGGCCCTGGGTACAAGGATTCACTGCGGGGCCCTTGTGCTTTAACTATTGAAAAATAGCAGATATACAAGCACACAGCGCGAGCTTGTAGATCTTCCATTTTTGAAAAATCATGCAAATCTTTGAATATTTCAAATCCTTCTGAGGTTTTTTGAAAAACCTATGTTTCTATGTCAGTGGAGCTCAAACCTTTTCATGTGAAGGACCCCCAAAATGGTATGTATTTGGCCACGGAACCCCATCTCAAAATATTGAGTTCCAGGGACCCCCAGAATCAAAATTTCAAACTTTTCAAAAATAGCAGATCTACAAGCTCGCAGCGCGGGTGCCGCGCTGTGAGCTTGTATATCTGCTATTTTTCAATAGCTAAAGTATAAAATAATTAAGGCCCCTCCACCACCTTGGGCCCTAGTAACTCAGTCCCACTTTCTTACCCCTTGTGACGCCCCTGCCCACCAGACAGACATAATGGTTAATATTGGGTTCCACACTCCCAAGCAGCACCTGTTGTCCACGAGCAGTATGTGTCCTAGATGGGGTGCAGCCCTCACGACACATCGTCCTGCACTCTGGGTGTGCGATGACACGGCAGTCTCTGCACTTCACCGCCAGCTTCCCGAAGCGGAGCCTCTTGCCGCAAGGCACGCATGTCTCTGGCTTGATCACCTGGAAAGATCCATGATACGTTTAGTGGTTATTATGAGCAGTGATATAAATGTGAGCCTTGTGGATCAGCTATTTTGGGCTAATGTATAGTATAGGGTTGCTAGGATTCAAGTGGTTATTACAATTTTTATTGTTTTATTGAACACTTAAGTACGGTCATAAGTCCATACTTTGACAGAAACCGAAGTTTTTGGGCACAAGGTCCAGTTCGACTACAAAATGACGTCACTCGCGACTTCTGAAAAGCATTACACCGAATTCGGGTTCGGAAATTTGCACGTTGGAAAGTCCAACTCACCGAACATTTCGGAGATACAATGGACAGGCCTTTTAGTCAGAAATGTATTTCGACAGGTATGAGGTTATTGAGGGCACTGTCCCTTTGAGTAGCTTAAATACCAATCCCAGTGGCATTTGCCTAACCCCCGTCTTCTACCCTGAGCCGTCCTAAACTAGCAAAGTGTTGGAATTAGATGGGCTTAAGGCAGAGAAGTATTAGTTATCAGTTTGTTTTGCAAGTTCTGAAGCTTAGTGACTTTAAGATTTAGGAGAACAAAGAGGTGTATACTGTAATCAAAATGGCATTGAGGGCTCCAGCTAGAGTCTCGAGAGCACTTTTGACAAAATGGAAAAAATCCTGCCCAAAGATCTAGTTATTTGATTGAACTTCTTGATCACTTTCAAACAGGCAACCTCTTCCTTTCCCCAAGTTCAATAAATGGTTCAGTGTAGTTTGGAGTTCATACCGTTTTGGTCTGGAAGTTATGCTTCACAGCTTCTTCCGTGATGGGAGGGGTGGAAGGGACTTCTTCAAGTGTCTCCTCCATCTCTGCTAGCGTCTCCCACGGTGTAGTTTGCTCTATGGCTAGGCCAATAGAGGTCTCTGGGCCCCCCTGATGGCCTGCAAGATCATGGGGGGCCTCATCTGTTAATTTACGGAAAAACTAAAGGTTAACATATGGAGACAGTGGTTTATGCCCTAAAGCAAAAATATTCTACATCAGGGGTCTTCAACGTTTTCAGGCCAAGGGCCCCTTGGTTGAGAGAGAGATGAAGCAGGGACCCCCAACAACCTGTTCATAGATTCCATATAGTTTCATTGTTTGACAGCACGATCAGTGTATTTTTCATATTTTTGGATTTTTCATGTTAATTTGTTTTCAGATATTTAACCACTTGAGCCGTCATTACCTAATAAACTTAACCTTTTACTCTGTACTTAGTCTGCTCTTTTTCCCCCTCTACACCAAACCTCTTTGCCGGAAATAGCTGATCTACAAGCTCACAACGCCTTGCAGCACGAAACATTTTCCTATGGATCAGTGCTCGACTAAAACTATGATGAAAAATGTTCCGCCAACCATTTTTCACTGACTAAAACTCAACCAAATAGAAACAAAGCTATAATGCCTAAAACTAAACTAAATAAAAACTAAACTATGAGGAATAAAACGATTTTGACAATTTCGTCAGTAAACAAAAACTAGACTGAAATGTTAGGGAGGGACTAGTGGGGAAGAGATCCAGTAGAACGAAAAGAAAAGTTATTTCATGTTTGGTTGCGCTTGGGTGTTGCACTCTGAAAATAGTCAATCTACAATTGAATATTTTCAAGTGCAAATTTGGGCATTACGATGCCATCGAGGCCCGCCAAAATACATTTGTAAAAATAATTTAGTCAACTAAAACTAGACAAACATTTCAGACGACTAAAATATGACAAAGACTAAATGGAACTTTATTCAGAAGACTGAATGATGGTGTGTAATAAAGTACACCACCTTCCTCCTCACCTCTGAAGGAAACCAGTTCTTCTGTTATGATGGGTACCCTCTCCCTCTCGTGGCTCTCCTGGACGATGTTTATGTTTATGTGAACTGGGCCTGTGCTCTCAGGGGTTGTGACAGTCGCCTTCACAGTGGTCTCCATTTCCTAACAGAGGGTATAGAAATAAGGGTTCTTAGACAGGGAAATGTACTTATGCTGTGCACCACTCACTCTAGTCACTATTATAACCAGAATTAGGGAAATGCTAGCCGCATTTACCTGCCTATTGATTCAAGGTAAAAACCTGTTCACAAATAAAGTTTATCTAGAATAAATAAAGTTTCCCCAGGACTACAGTGTGTTGCCCTGTTGGGCAACCACACTAATGACTCAAATAGCTGGAACTAAAAGCCCCTACACGTTTACAGAACCCGCCAGAGTCTATCCTACAGTGGTTTCACTTCAGTGGGTAAAACAACCTATCAGAAACTCATCTGCTCCACTGGGGCCAAATGCTAATCAGCAAAAGATGGAACACAAGTTTGAAAGAATGTAATATTGCACTGGAGGCACTCTGGTGGTTGATTGACTTCTGTTGAAATCATTCATAATGCCCTGAGAAGGATAATGCAAATGCCCTGTGTAATTTTGTTATGTCTGGTCTAAAGCTATAACAAACATTCCAGTGTTGCACGAAATCACAATTATTAGATTCATCTGACAATGAAGGCGAGCAATAATTAAAAAACTAACGGTCAAATAGTCTATTTTCAGACTATTTTCACCTTGTCCAGGAAGTCTCCAGATGTGCTCATCCTTGCTCGCCTCATGGGTGCCATGCATATAGATGGTGCCATTGATGACCTCTGTGAAACAAAGAAAAGTGGATTACATCCAATCATTGTTGATAGTGGCTTGAGATCATATTCAAAGACTCAATCCCCAAGGGGTGAATGGGTTGTGACACCACCTAGTTGGTACAGACGGGAGAGCTATAATAGAAGGATGATGGATTTAGCTGTAAGATATACACATGTACTTCCAAGTACAGTACATGTCCAACTGAATAATATCAAAATGGTTGCATTCATGCTTTGTGAGACTTACCCTCTTTTCTCTGGCCCTTGACCTCAGGGGTCTAATAATGGTCGTGTCCAGGTCCTGAAGGAATTCACAAGAAAAGTCAGGGGTGAAACCGTGCCTTCCACTGCTGTGGAACACGTACTCTACTGTATGTACATGATCTTTCCCAGGTGTTTCGCCTAGGTGGGCGTGGTTTTGAGGTTAGGTTTAAGGTTAGACATAGCGTTTGTGAGGTTAAGGTTAGGCATACAACCACTCCCACCTGGGTGAAACACCTGGGAAAGAGTGAGTCCTGTATGTACAGAGGGCTGACACGATTAGGTTTAAGTTGATGACGTATTGACATAATGAATAAAGATTTCCGTTAGCTTTTTAGGCTTGGAAATAAAGAAATGCACAGGTCAGGACAAATATACAAAGAAATTACTGATGTATTCACCTGTCACATCACCCTGTGATGTCACAGTGATGTGTCAAGGGAACCAACCCATAGACCGTAAAAATGTGTACACACACGGCTTCACAGAGACAAGCTGTGACATTTCTCATGGTAAACTGCGACCTTTGGTCGCAATAAATTACACACACACTGCATGACAATGTCAAAAACATATCCTCGCTTGAAGCGGTCATACTGTACCATCAGGTCGTCGTCCGTTTTATCATAGCTGATATCAGAGTGAGACAGGAAGGAGGACTCATTAATGACGTTCAACCTGAGGGAACGTAACAGTACATGTGGATTAGTAGAGGCTGCTGTACCTCAATACAACCGTATGAGGTGACCATAATATGGTATAAATATTATTTTGGGGATTGATTCTTGGCATTTTCAGAATAAAATATATGTGTACACCTGAATGCATTAAAGACCAGAAAAATACAATATTTGTCACAATATTGCATAACTAAAATCCCAGACTATAGTCTTATGTTACAATGTTTATAAACAGACAGGTGACTAAAAACTGAACAACTCCGCTTCCATCCAGGTGGACTATATGATACAATTAATGAGTTACCATTTTTATACATGCCTCCAAAAACTATCAGATGTTAAGCAGGTGCATACCTCAATTTTGGATCTAGATGATAAGAGACAAAGATGTGACTATGAAGGAGGGTTAATAATTGGATGGCGGGAGCTTCAGTCCCAATAACTCAACTGGCATATTGTCCCTTTGGGCCAGAAACTCTCAGCTCCATATTTTAACTTCAATAAATCCTACTACAGCATCTCACAACATCACAAGTTAACAGATCCACAAGCTCGAAACTCAGCATGAAGCGACTTGTATGGAGCTTGTAGATCTGCTACTTTCTCCATTTTAGAATTTCAATTGTCAAACCTCTTGCCGTAAGGCTGGTCGACACTGGCTCCCCTGTTGTCAAAACGGGCGAGGAGGGATTTCTGCTCATCGTTGAGACACGAAGTGGCTTTGGTGTCATGGATCAGGACGTCGCAGACCAACTGCATCCGTCTCTCCTGCAATTGCAATTCAATCACATGTAAATAAGGCCTGTGGGCCCAGTGGGCAGCCCACTGGGCAGGGGCTCACAGAGGGCATCACAAGTGGGCAAATACTAAGACTTTAATGACATTAAAATAAATTATGTCGATTTTTTTAATGACATTGTGATATGGATAAATATTACCAGGGACGTGCTGGCCATTGGGAAAAGCGGGACAACTCCCGTTCGGCCGGTTCATTCCCGGCCGGCCATTAGGAAAAAGTTAATAAAATGTCGGCCTTCGTTCCATTTTGGGGGCTGGGCAGCCAACAAAGTAAATTGTCATTGTCGGGCAGAAACCTCGTATCTCCAAGTTTCAAATTTATAAATGTTTTCGCAAAGCAAAGCCCTGCTTCATCATACAAGGCCGTTGCACAAAAGTAGTGAAAACAGCAGATCTACAAGCACACAACATCTCGCTGTGCAAGGCGTTGTGTGCTTGTAGATCGGCTGTTTTCACTAGTTTAAATCATTTTTAAAATGATAAATACAAACATAGAAATATAGGAACCATGTTGGTCCCATTGAACCAAGCCAGAACACAAGCACTCTAATGGTAGTTCTGAAAATTTGGGGGCGCGTTTCCATTCCGAAACATCCCGTTCCGAACACCAGGCGACCAATCGATTCTGACCACAACACAGGGGCTTCTTTGACCATTGTATTAAGTGGTCAGATGTGTGTGGGCCACAAACCCTTATTTTCAAGTAGGCCCCATAATCTAGAAAGGGTTGGGGAACCCCCTGAACGAACCACTTACAGTAAACCCCATATGGTAGACAGGAGTCCTCAGAGCTCTATACTAGTGACTTCTGTTATTGTGGGGAAATCTTTCGGTGAAAATAGCCGATCTACAAGGTCACAACACGTTGCGAGCTTGTTGATCTGCTAAATTGCGTTGGTGTGTGAATGTCACCGATGTTCTGTGTAGAGACTCACTAGATTCTGGTAGTCCACCTCCATCTTATTGCGCTTCTTTATCTCCAAGTCCACCTGGTTGCGGGCATGTTTCAGCTGGACTTCGAGCGCGGCCTTGGCCACGTCAGAATTCACCAGCCGTTCCTTGTAGGTTTTCAGCTCATGTTCTGCGTGATGCCATTTTTTCCTTATGGCCTCAAAGTTTTTGACCATGTCCCTGAATGCTGCAAAGAAAGAGGGGATAAATCAGTGTATGCAGTTGTATCGTACTAGAATAGAATAACTCACCAGGCAGTCACTAGCCTACTATGCCATGAAGAAAGAAAACGTGTCTTATGGTTTACGTTTTATTTTGACAGGCTAGTTACCTTATCTTCCTAGTTTTTCCCATATTAAAAAGGAGTAGTTCACCCCCAAAATGACTTTTTGTCTATTGGTTACTCACGCCATGGAGACTTGAGTTCAATAATATATATTTTTTTGTAATTGTCGCAATCCTAAAATGTATTATAGTAAATTTACCCCCATTGATTTCAGATGGGGACCCCGAAAAGTTAAGGGATCCTAGGCTAAGGTTTAGGTGGTAAGTGGGGAACATAGAACCTGGGGAACCAATATGCTTCATGTTGTCAGTTGACTGAAGAATCTTTGTTTTATGTTTTACCTTGTTTGGGCTTCATGTTTTATTCCTCTCTTGTTAACCGTTTTAACTTCGTTGGATTTATTGTACAAAACCTTAACATTAAAACCTTTTTAAAATGTTAAAACGTTTTGAAATAAATGTAGTGGAGTAAAAGTACAATATTTGGATCCGAGATTTAGTGGAGTCGAAGTGAAAGTATTGCAAATTGGAAATACTCGAGTAAAGTAAAAGAAAAATACCTCAAAATTGTACTATACTGTACTTTTGTACAGTTAAGTACAGTACACCTAATTATGCATTGAAAGGGGTTTAGGTAGGTTAAGGTTGACCCATTTTCTTTTATAAAGCACCTTTCATAAACATATTAAGTAGAATAAGTTTATTCTACTTGAAGAATGAGGCTTAAGGGTAATCTCTTGTCTTTTAGCTGGAAGAGGAGCAGGAACATGAAGGAGTTTCTTACCGAGCTCTGTGGCCTGTATATCAGCATTCTGGCGGACCAGGACCATAAAGTCCTGGAGAATGTTCTGATACATGTTCTCCATGATCCCAAACAAACCACACACAGGTAGGCTAGTAAGGCTACACACATGCTAAACCAACCAAGCTGAAGGCAATTTATAACAAGTCCAACAGACCTAAACGAGACACACCTGCAATGTAAACTCGTGTCACCAGGCTTTAATGCACAATGTTGCACCCTAATCATTAGGCAGTGGTGGAAAGTAACTAAATACATTTACTCAAGTACCGTAGGCCTACTTAAATGCAATTTTGAGGTATTTGAACTTTCCTTGAGAAGAAGTTACTTGAGAAGTTATGGGGAGAGAAGTTCACAAGGTGATTTCTCCCTGTATTACGGTTATTTATTTAGTGATTTCTGTCATTTTGACAAAGTTTCTCATTATGTTTGATATTAAAGGGCCATCGCACAAAGCACTATATCTATAGCAGGGGTGGGAACTTTGATGATGGAGAGGGCTAGTCTGGCCCTTCACATTAAATAAGCTTTTTCCACCAGCCCTCAGAGAGGGCGAGCCAATCAGGGCTGTAGGCTTGGGGCATGTGGTGGGTGGTGGCCTGGTTCAAAACCATTCAGCCAATCAGGCGAGTCTGTGTGTATTCAAACACATTCCCCCCTCCACTCTTATTACAGACATCAAACAGATTGTAGTCTTTGATGCTTTCAGTGACTAACGAGCTATTGACACTTGTATGGCTCAATCAATTACAGCAGCTCACAAGCCCTTTGAAGTTCAGAGGGAGCAATTAAGAGCAAGTCAACTTAACATTTTTTTTAAACCACCCCCTGCCCACCCCCCCAGAAGTGGAATGTCTGCCCGAAATCTCAAAGACTCTCTTCCCAAAACGAAGTGTGTGATAGAGTCTGATGCAACGCTTGCAGTCAGGCTAGGAGAGGGCCACTATATTTTTATTTTCACACACACTCCAGAGGGCCACAATGCATATAGCATACAGTCAGAAATAGCAAAAAATAGGCGATCTGTCACACTGAGATGTGTTTTGAGCTTGTAGCGCGGCTATTTTTCCTATTTTTAAATTAGAATCCAAATTTTTTTTTTTTTTTTTTTTAATTTCAAATGCATCTACAGGTTCTTATGTTACTTCTTACTTTATGAACTTAAATGCAAATGGACATTAAAAAAAACTCAAGATAACTAATAGACAGTAGACTGGAGTAAAAGCTGGTTATGTGTTCGTACGTTTGGAATTACAATAGCTGAAACCTGCGGGCCACATTAATTGAAGGTGGGGGCCGCATGTGGCCCCTGGGCCGCCAGTTGCCCATGTACTGTATGTTCTATAGGATTGTTTTGGTTGTGGCCACTGCCATGCCATCCATTTTAATTTTAGTGCTGGGTGTTGATGTCCCTTTATTATTTTATTTTTCTTTTGATAGCCGGGCTGGTTACCCATTATTCTGAGACATTTCTCAAAAAGTTCATCTTTTAGATATATCACTTCTACCAGTCTCCTTTTATCCAATGAAGTGAGACTGTAAATGATATCACTTGATCACTGATGCTCTCCTTATCAACAAACCTTGGAGTGCTTGGTTTATGTAACGGCCGTCTGCCCATGCAGAATTGGCGGTGATTTCACTGTTTCGAATGATATCAACGCACTTAATGCGAAATATTCACGTGCTTTCAGACTCTTCAATGCAGAAGGTATCCAGGATACTAGGATATCCAGTATCCAAATGCAGAGATATTAGTAGTAAAATGACGACATCTAGTGGTCAACCTCAGAGGAGCGCAAAAATAAAACCTGAGGTGAATCCCAGGCTCGAACCAGATGCCAATTATTCTCTGTTCCCCGGTGTAACGCTCCACGCCACAGACCCCGACGGAGCGGCGCGGTATTGGGCGCCGATGACCCCCGTGAGTCGCCACCGAGGCGAGCGCTAGCGAGCCGAGTTGCCGCGACGAGCGGTGGGAACGGCGCCCAATCCCACTCAGCCGCGTTACCGAGTTATGTGCCGTTATGGACAGAATAGTAAATATTCAGTCCCTCACTATCCACGCCTACCCCACTATCCACGTCAAAGATAAATGCACAAAAAAGGAGTCACATCATCCGTTCATTAGCTCAGTCAGTAGAGCACGGATGCAACAATCCCACGGTTTGGGTTCGATTCCCCTGAGGGGAATAATATTCAAGGCGAGAGATATCGGCGCATGCGTACTTCAAAGTGCAGGATACCGTGGATACCCAGTGCATACTCTCTGCATTCAAACGTCTGAGAAATGGTGAAAAAGTCGGATTGAATGCGAAGAGAGCAGTCGAAGTGGGTGGTGATTTCCCTACTCCAACATTAATGTGAGCAAACAGCCATGTGGTGGAACAAATTAATTCTCTCTGAAAGCATGGGAGACACATACATACAGTATTAACAGAGATGCACATGTTAACAGACGCACGCACGCGCACGCACACATGCATGCACTCTCTCTCTCCCTCTCACACACACACACACACACACGGACGCACGCACGCACGCACGCACAAAGAAACAACTACATCCACATACTATTCTCTGTACTAAATGTCCAGACTGCAGACCTGCTAATTTATTCATAATCTTTACACGCTTCCTACCCCACCTCTATGCCTGGACACTGGACAGAGAGAGAGAAAGAGATATGGCAGGAAGAAAAGAGGATATTGAAGGACAGAAGGAGAGAAAGAGTCGGTCTATTATAGAAGCAAGAGAGAACAAGGGAAGGTGTGTGGAGATAAGTGGGCCCTGATCCAGAAAAGGCTGAGAACTATATCCTGTCCTACAATATCATCTTTCCTATCCTCTGCAAGAAAATCTACAGTACATTTGCACGCATATGGGGCACTGCAGCATTGTTTAACACTTCTTGCACTGATAAGCGCAACATTGATTTGAAGGCCTGAACATCTAGTAATTTTAATGTGCAATATCCGCACTACAGTATTGTTCATTATTACAAGAAGCACCATGATGTTCAGAGTTGACCATTATGACCAATCAGCCGTATCTTCTCTAGGGTTAAACAGCAGCTGACCAATCAGTGCAGTTAATGTTCTGTTATGCAGGGGCTTCACAAGGTGGGGATAAGTGGGACTGAGTTACTGGGGTCCAAAGTGGAGGGACCTTCATTATTTTATATACTTTAGCTATTGAAAAATAGCAGATCTGCAAGCTCACAGCGCAGCACTCGGTGCCACGCTGTGAGCTTGTAGATCTGCTATTTTTGAAAAAGTCGTGAAAATGTGTGCTAATCTTTGAATGTATGTATTTTTTTAAGCGGACATTTGTAACTCAAATTCTGCTTCTGGGGGGTCCCTGGAACTAAATATTTTGAGATGGGGGTCCGTGGCCAAATACATGTCACATATCACTTCTTCACATGAAAACGTTTGAGCACCACTGACATAGAAACATACCGTAGGTTTTAAAAAAAAAACCTTAGAAGGATTTGAAATATTCAAAGACTTGCACAAAAATAGCAGATCTACAAGCACTCTGTGCCGCGCTGTGAGCTTGTGTATCTGCAATTTTTCAATATTAAAGCACAAAATAATTGAAGTGAATACTTAAGTTGTACCCAGGACCCAGAATTTGGTGCGACACCCCTGCTGTTATGTCGCGGCATGTTGAATTGGCATGTCAAGCAGCCATGCACGCTATACTTATGGAGCTCACCCTGTCAAAAACGGATGAAACCTGACCACCAAACTCTGTTGCTATATTATATGAGAATTCTCAGCTGCAGAGACACTGTTGTTTATCTGGACACAAAGGTGCCAATTAACAGACCGGAAAACGGAGACCTTTGACCGTTCACAGAATGGCTGTTTTCCCAGAAAGACGAGGCGCACCACGCCAGCAACACTGAGCCAACCCTCTCAACCCACACGTTTCGAAAAACCCAGCGGGTTGTTCGCCAGGGCAGTTCCTCGTTGACTTAAAGTGTTGATCAAATGCAATTTTTCCATTGTCCTTTTGAAAAATTAAAAAGGTTAAGGAAAAGTAAATTATCATCTGGCATTTCATCATTCATCACTGCCCCCATGTTCTCCAACCTAGGGCAGAGCTCTCGAAGCCTTAAGATAGCTCTCTATGGCACCGACTTCGGCGGCGGTATTAAAGTGTTGGAAAGTGTCTGTTGCCGAAAATCTGCTGTTGAAATGTGCGGTGGGTACATTGTCGTGTGACAGAGACCAGCAAGTGTGGCTATGGACTGGATGCCAGAAAGTGGAAAGAGGAAGAGAGGAAGGCCAAAGAAGTCGTGGAGACAGACAGCCAAGGAAGACCTGAGCGAAATGGGAGTCAGCTGGCATGGAGCGCGAAGGGTCGCTAGGGACCGGAGTAAATGGAGGGGACTCGTCGCCCAATGCTCCAATAGGAACTGGAGGAACTAAGTCTAAGTAAGTAAGACATTGTCGTGTCGGGTCGCAAGTTGTATAGCAGTGGGCTTGTTGAAAAAGACATCAAGCCATATTATGTTATTTCTAGAGCCATAGTAGCCATGTGTCGGCTCTCAGGTGCATTCAGGAACTTTCTTTCCCACCTTCCAACCGACTGTTCTCCCGACTTCATTTGACTACTGTCAGTCTGTAGTAATCTGTGGTAGTCTTTGTGGTGGAGAGCTACCTTATTAAACCTGCCCTCGGTAGGATAAACTTATGAATCAATGTGTTTGTGTGTGTGTGACCCAAAAGCTCAGCAAGCACAAGGCAAATAGAAGGTTAAAGCCCACCTGGGCGTGTTTATTATCAGCAGTTAACAACAAAGGTGGGGGTCATAGGGGTGTTGGCTCCACTGGCTGGGAATCCCGGATCACTGGAGAGGAGAGGAGAAGCAGTGTTAGTGATACATCCGCAAGGAAAAGAGTTGTGTGGTGTGCTTTGGAGCCCTCTTATGGCACAGATGATCTATCTGTCTGTCTAAACTACACACAGAAGTTAGGAAACCTAACATCGGTCCATTGTATCTCCCCTTTAATAATACCAATTGGTGTTGTGTTTTGCATCGTTGATTAGTCACCTTTACAACGAGGCACATCTTGTAAGCATCGGGCATTTGTGGAATGAGCAACACAGCCAAACGTCTGGGTAGCGCGAGTGAGGAGAGTGAATGCCATGCAGCAGAACAGTATTGCAGGCCATTTCTTGGGGACGCTAGCCACACGTTTAGCGGGAAATCTCGCTCTTTCGAACGACCGTCATTTCGACAAAGGAGCGCCGGGAGGGTTAGCGACTCATTTGGGGATTTTTTTTTGCTGGGCTCCAAAAAGCCCAAATATCTTG
>NC_137833.1:14775659-14783159 GCF_963921795.1 Nannobrachium achirus | reverse complement strand
AGTTGTTACAAACCTCGTCAGATTGTGTTGTAAAGTCCAACTGTTTAGCGTAGAATTTAAGCAGATCTGCCATAGCCTACTTTTTGAATTGTTGTTGATCAGCATGTTAGTCTCTCTTCTTCTCTCTCTCTCGTTCTTATTCTTCTTATTGTTGTTGTTGTTGTTGTGTTCATTCATTCATTCATTCATTCATTCATTCATTCATTCATTCATTCAACTATTCATTAGTCCATTCCAGCAGTTAATTCATCCTTTAATTCTCCTGAGGCTAACGCAACATAATCGTTAAATAAACAAAGCCTGACCTCCGTGGGTAACTGAACTGTTTAATTTAATTGTGCTTTAGTCCAGCGTGGACTCATTATGCACTTACATCATTATTGTGTTTACGTCCTGACAAGGTTAAACCTCAGTGGGAAAACAAGACAGACCTTGAACAGAAATACTACGGTGGAATGGACTAGTATTCAAAGCACCGTGGAGTCATGAAGCCCAGTGCATAGTACCATGTAGTCACGATGTGTTTGAGTCTGACAAATGAGCTAAATAAAGTACCTCAATATCTCTATATACAGTATATCTGTCTCAATCTCTATTTCTCTCCCATATCTCACAAGTAATAACAAACCCCATCACTTTCTCATCAATCATTTACTGTTTGAGTTTAAACTGTGTGACAGACCGTTAGAATACATTTTAACCTGTGGTTTTGTATTTTCCTAATTAAGACTCATTATTCTCACTAATTAATTATTACATATTCACTCTCCACTTGGCTCCCCATTTGACTTCCCTTATTATTCAATTAAAGCAGGATTTAGCTAACTGTTGAATGTCAGCATATAAAACTGATGGAAGGAAATGGTAATCTGCATCATCCTGGGATTACCTTACCCATAAGATATGTTCCTGCCTGTGTGCTGATCACGCTTGAAAACCAACGTAATAGAGGAGCCATCAGTAAGGCTTCTCTCTCTCGCTCTCTCTCTCTCTCTCTCTCTCTCTCTCTCTCTCTCTCTCTCACACACGCACGCACGCACGCACGCACGCACGCACGCATCAAGTATATCACGTCAAGCATCTAGTATACCCTTCTAGTCTATACAGTATTCACTGGATGTGTAAATACAGATTGAAGGAAAGTTATGCAGTCTGAGAAAGATTTAGCATTTTTAGCAGCTCTCAGGCACTGGTAATGAGCCTGGTAATGAGTGGTTAAAGGTACCAGAAACACAGAATAAATCAGCCCACCACTCCAAAATTCCAACGTCCAATGCAACGTATAAAATAGCATTAATAAAACATCCAATGTCATGATAACTAAAGAGTGGTGGGGGGGTTGATCACTTCTCACCTGTCTAAGGGATTGGAGTGATAACTACCTCCACATGAGACATATACATATTTGTATTCTAACAGAGTGAAAAAATAACAATCTAAATTGCCAATAACACTAATTATTTGTCATTATGCATTCGTTATAAATTGAATATAAAACAGAATCAATACAATAAAAAATAAATAAAATAAATAACCCAGTAAACCAAACAGGCGTGGAAGTAGGCAGAATCAATGTATATTTATTCTTAAATAAGGATTTACAGAAATCCATGCCGTTACGCGGCACGCCATACCTCCAGTATTCACTTATGCTTAGTTCAGTGTGGTATCAAGCACCGAAAAGAGCTTGGAGGTCTGCTATTTTCAATATAACATTCTCTGCACGTCCCTGTCAGGCAGTAGGCCTACTTGTCAATGAGTAGGTGTCCAACCTGTCTAAATGTAGTGAGACCCACCTCCAGCCACTTCTGAATGTATATTTTTATTATATTGTATAAACAAACATACACTGCCATACAGCATTTTAATTCATTAAAATACGTTAATAATCTTCCACTTAATCACCTCTCTGCTGCTGTGCTCTCGCTGTGTTTATTTACATCATTAGCCGTGATAGCTCAGTCATTGTTTCAGGTTGGATGATGTGTCATTTGTCATCTCACTTCGCTTCATCTCTTTAATACTCTCTCTCTCTCTCTCTCTCTCTCTCTCTCTCTCTCTCTCTCTCTCTCTCTCTCTCTCTCTCTCTCCCTCCCTGTGTCTAATAAAGCAGCAGTGTGGTGCCGTTGATTGGTGGTGGAATCAGTGATGTGAATCCACGCAATCAGAAACACAATTTATTTTTCAAGTGTCAGCGATGGCTTCACAGATACGGAGGCTGGGGATGGACAGTATCAACAATATCAGGAGCCAATCTTACAAGAGCACTTTTGCACCATGTTCTAATCAACAAAGAATAGGAAAGAATCAGCTTAACATAATTGAGTGTCTCACAGTTGGCTGGCTTAATGGAGTTTAATACAATAGGCTCAAAAAGGGGACATCTAACAAAATATCATATAGAGAAAAGAACATAGCTTCTTGATGAATACCGGTAGGTATTTCCAGACTCTATAGCTCAGCATTATCTCCTGTTCCTTCCCACCACCACAAAGTCTTCCTCTCAGTCTCTATACTTCTGACCTACTGACTATGAACAGGTACTGTACATGGTAGTTTCATCTACTGTCTGACAGGTGTATTGAAGGCAGGGATCCAATACATTACAAGGGGGCTTGAGAGAGAGAGAGAGAGAGAGAGAGAGAGAGAGAGAGAGAGAGAGAGAGAGAGAGAGAGAGAGAGAGAGAGAGAGAGAGAGAGAGAGAGACGGAATCTGTTAAATCTATTTGTTGTAGATTTGTGTATTATTCCTCTTTTTCTGCATTCAGTTCTACACGAGGATAGCCTACATACAGTAAATGTGGGATTTAGCCACTGTAGATACATTATTCAGAATGAACAGATAATGCATTCCAAACCGAATGCAATTGGAGACGTAATGATGTTTGTTTGCTTGTCTTTTTCCCCCCTCCCTGCACAGACCTGTCAGAAGGATTTTAGAAGATTGCAAGCACGGAAATTGCTATACAGCCCCTTTTTATGTAATCGCATAACCCAGTTGGTGACAGTGTGTACAGTAAGTGTCAGGCTTGGCTGACAGGAGTGCACATCAAAGCAGTTACAGTACATCTCCAGATCACCCACTCACCCATCTCTCCTTTCAGTCATTTGGGGACAAATAAGCCTAAATAAATGCTCAATTATTGTATATTGTTATTAATTATTTTCTGCCTTTAGCACGTCCCTGCAAATAACATTTTGATAATAAGCTACAAGAGCTCAAACTCATTCAGCAATGTAGGAATAGAAGAGTGGAATTTAAGGTCTACAACATGCGTTGCATAAGGACATTGGGCATCAATACTCTCCTCACTGAATACATGTCCTCTGTGTGCCCCTCACAAGCACACCGCTTCTCCAAGGAAACACATTCCAAATGCAAAATGTCAAACTAAGAGACCAGGAAACATCACCATCTGACTGTATAATGTTTGCTTTTTCCATGGATTCCAGTTATAGCCCATGCACTTCCGGTTTACTGGATTATAATGAAAATAAAACGAAAAATAATATGGCTAAAACATAAATAAATGCAATGAGCACTGATAACTGCACACAACGTGTGTGTGTGTGTGTGTGTGTGTGTGTGTGTGTGTGTGTGTGTGTGTGTGTGTGTGTGTGTGTGTGTGTGTGTGTGTGTGTTTGCGTGCGTGCGTGCGTGCGTGCGTGCGTGCGTGCGTGCGTGCGTGCGTGCGTGCGTGCGTGCGTGCATGCGTGTGTATGTGTCCTGGATATCTAATAAGTATAACCTATAAGATAAGATAAGATAAGATAAACCTTAATAAACCCTTTTGCAAATCCCGCCCCATTCTGCCCTGTTACTATGATGGGACATTAACCCTGGGCAGATTGTTTTTATAGTGGAAGTGGATGGGATTTTTTTTTCCTTCATAGCCTCATTACAGCTATATAAAGTACCAAAGGAAAAACACCTAGGTGATATTAATAAAAAGGGAAGACAAAGGTACAGTAGTTACATTGCAAAACAGGGGGTTTACCCGAAAATATATGTTTTAATTTGTTTAATCCCAGTGGGACAGAATCCTCTTTGCAGATTATTTTATAGTGGTAGTGGATGGGATTTTTTTTCCCTTCATAGCCTCATTACAGCTATATAAAGTACCACAAAAAACACATCTACGTGATATTAATAAAAAGGGAAGAAAAAGGTACAGTAATTACATAGCAAAACAGTAGTTTTCCCCCGAAAAATAAATGTTTTAATTAGTTTAATCCTCTGGATCAGAGATAGAAAGAGAAGCGCATTGCATCTTGGGTACTAGGAAGAGGACAGAGAGAATGTTTCTCCTCACATAATAGGCTGGCTTTTCGTAATTCTGCCCATTTAAATTATATGTACCCAATCGTGACTCTTAGACCATTGATAAGGTACATGTGAACTAGTTTGTTGAAGCTTATTCGTTATGATGAGCGAGATCGCTTGACGCTTGCCGTCGCTATCACCGTACCGGCCGATCTCCGTGTCGCGCACTGCGGACAGTTGTTGAAAGCCACATTCAATATTCTCCACTGCACAAACTCCACCCCCGATAGCAAAAAGTGAATGTTTTTTTCTGGTTGGCCAGTCAGGGAGTCTCAGGGACCAATCAGAAGGCTGACAAACGGTCTATTGTTCCAGTGTTTATCTTGATGGTAAATCTTAACATCACTTAGAGAGACCAGTATACTTGTGACTGGAAAATTACACACACGCACACGTGCACACACACACACACACACACACACACACACACACACACACACACACACACACACACACACACACACACACACACACACACACACACACACGCACTCACAATTCCACTAAAACACACTCTTTCAGGTTAGACATGTACTGCAGATCTCAAGGGGAAAGTATGAGGTTATGAAATAAACTGCCCCAACTGAAAGTCCTCACAATTTACAATTTACAATTTATAATTTACAATTTACAATTTACAATTAACAATTTAGGCATTTACCACAGCAGATGCTCTTAAAGGGATATTCCACTTTCAACAGGGAAACACCTTATGGGCTTTTCTCCACACACACACCCATTGTATTAAAAACACCCATTATTTTTTTCTGGTGACTCATAATACCCCCCTAATCCGTGAGCAGGCCGTGTTTTATCCATAACTTTTTTCATTTATTTTTAATAATTATTTGGGAAAATGGAAAAAATGAAATACAACAAATAATTATTAAAAATAAATGAAAAAGGGTTATGGTTAAAACACCGCCTGCTCACGCATTAGGAGGGTAGTATGAGTCACCAGAAAAAATTATGGGTGTTTTTAATGAATCTATCATAGTTAAAATGAAGTTTGAAGTTACAATGGGTGTGTATGTGGAGAGGCCATGGGCCTGGAGGGCCTGGTAACATTTACATCAAATATCTAAATATTGAATCAAATTTAAATCTGTTCAGGGTATTCATAAAAGCCCGATTAGACGATAAAATTACCAAAAGTTGAATTTCAACCTTTTAGTACATATTATTACACACCTTTAGAAACACATTGGTGAAGAAATTTCTTGGTAACGATTTACTTCGCAGATTTTCTTATGTTCCCCATACTACTTTAATCCAGAGCGATTTACAATGAGCAAGGTAATACATCAATATATCAACATCAATACATCAAATGCATAGGAATAGTAATCTAAGAAAAAGAACGTATAGGTATACCAAGCACATATTCAGTAAAAACCAAAGAATTGCTATCTAACTTGCATGTATGGTCATTTAGGGTAGGCAAGTGCTACAGTAAGTGCTATGGGCTAATGTGGAGTCTGAAGAGGTTAGTCGCAGACCACGGCAGAAGCTATGGAGTGAGTCTGCTGTTCTAAGTGCGACAGAGTTTATTCCAGTTTGGGGGCCAGGAGGGCGAACTGTCTAGGACGAGTGGATTTTTGTCCTGGGGTTTTTAGCAAAGGTTCTGTCAGCATCCCTGTGTTGGCTGATCTGAGTGAACGGGTGGGGTTGTACAGTAGGTGCTGATCAGGCTTTGAATGTATGAAAGTGCCATATCTTTGGCTGCTTTGAAGGCCAGCATCAGTGTTTTGTACTTGTCCGGGCAGCAACCGGGAGCCAGTGGAGGGAGCAGAGAAGGGGGTAGACGTGAACATTTTGACTGTTGAAAACCAAATGTGCCGCGGATTTTTGGATCAATTGGAGAGGCTTCAGTGCACATGCCGGGAGGCCAGTGAGGAGAGAGTTACAGTAGTCAAGTTTTGATATGACTGATGGCTGGATGAGGAGCTGGGCTGACTCCTGGGTGAGGAAGTGTCTGATCCTACGGATGTTATAGAGTGTTAACCTACAAGTACTAGTCTGTAGGTGTCTGCGTGCGTGAGTGTTTGCAGGTGCATGAGTGCATGTCAGAGAACCTGCCATAGACGAAAGAGAAAAAAAGAAAGTGAGAACGTTCTTTCATTACCGCTAAAAGGACTAAAGAATATAGCGAGAGGGAACAGAGGGGGAGATGGAGAGTGTGAGGAGGCGTAAAGGAGACAAATGACCCGCAGTACTCTCCTCCTAATTGCCATGGTGGAGCCTAATCACAGAGACACACATTTGAGGTAGTTAGGGAGAGATGCAGAAAAAAGGATGGGAAGGGAGAAAATGATCATCTGAGAAGGTGAAAGAGTAGACGCCTAGAGAGAGAGAACAGTGAGGGGAAAAAACGGCATGGATCCCATGTGAATCTCAGACTTCATGTGGTCCGTTATTTATGATGTATCTATTGCAGAGGACCTCAACCGGGAGCCCTAAGGAGTCCTCAGAGTTATTACAGGGGCTCCTCCAAATCTTTGTGTGATAGAAACCTTTTTCTCCTTTTTTAACCACTTGTTGAACCCTATAGTGCCCGTATTCTGAGAACTTAAGCCAAAAATAGCAGATCTAGAGGTTTGGTGTAGAGGGGAAAAAGAGCAGACTAAGTACAGAGTGAAGGGTCAAGTTTATTAAGTATTGACGGTTCAAGTGGTTAAATATATGAAAACACAAATTGTGCTGTCAAACTATCAAAGTATATGGAATCTATGAAAAGGTTGTGGGAGTCTCTGCTTAATCTCTCTCTCAACTAAAACTTGGCCTGAAAACGTTGAAGACCCCTGATCTACTGTATAAGCCATACATATGGGCAAAAAAGGGGGTATGCCCATATTATACAGTATGGCATAGAGAAGAATTAGCATGCCAAAAAGAAGAGAAAACATGAACCTTTAAAAACATGAACTTTTAAAGAAATTAGGTTTCTCAGGTGCCCTTATTATTTGATCGTGGAAACAGTGCATAAGATGAGTGAAATTGCAGCTCATGGTCGCAAACTGAAGGAGTCTCGTTCATCCTCACCCACGCTAACAAATTACTGCACTACTGCCTTGCGTTGTGTTGCTGTGGAAACCAGCCCAACACTCTACTTCACACACACACACACACACACACACTCTCTCTCTCTCTCTCTCTCTCTCTCTCTCTCTCTCTCT
>NC_137833.1:14718159-14773159 GCF_963921795.1 Nannobrachium achirus | reverse complement strand
CTGAATGACGTCATATTGTAGTTTGGACAGAGCCGTACCAAAATAAATTTGTCTATAAAAGTTGCCTGGTTCCAGCCCATAGACTCCGCCCACTCTCAGAGTGGACTCTTTCTCTGGTCTGGAGCTGAGTACATGAATCGGCTTTAGCAGCCAAATATTTAGGCTGATCCAATGAGCGCGGGGTGGGGGTGGGTCTAACGAATATCCAATCAGCGCAGCAGTTGAAACGATTTCAAACGAAGTTCACACACGACAGGCACACATACACACACACGCGCGCACGCTGAGTTCACCAAGCTGTTGATGTTGATTGCATGTTTCTGGTCGCAGTTCTGTGTGGAAGCAGTCACTGGCACAGACAGAGACACACACACAAAAACACACGCCGCGGCGTGCGTTGCGATCACCGTGCGTCGCGATCACTCGCGCGCACGCTCGCAAAAAAGTCCCTCCCCCGTAAATCGTTTAGAATAGGGCACAGTTTCAGACTAAAGCGTGAGCTGAGTCTGAAATCAGGCTACTCTAAAAGTGGAGTATGAATCGTCCCTAACTGTAACCAAAAGAACTGTGTGTTACCTTAACCAAAATAACTAAACCAATCAAACCAATCTATAAAAAAGAAGTATGCTTAAGCTCAACAAAAGATCTGTATCTATCTAACCATAAGGTCGAGCTGAATAAATATAAATCAAAATCCATTGTTTCCGTAAAACAAAATATCAAGCACGCTTTGCTTACATCAGCATGTTCCAACCAATATCACTCAATAATATCATGACATCTACCATCAATCACTCTTCTACCCTAAGATTCATTATGCTAAAGATGTACTGTATGCTGTGTGCAGCTACACTGGTGATCTGCCGTATCCAATAAACAATCAAACTTTCCAGTTAAATAGTGCACTAACACAGGGGTCTTTAACAGGGGGTCCGGGACCCCTAGGGGGTCCTCAGAGTTACTACAGGGGGTCCTCCAAATCTTTGAGTGATAGAAACTTTTTATCTTCTTTTTTTATATTAACCACTTGAACCCTAGTGTTCATATCCGGAGAACTTTAGCCGAAAATAGCAGATCTACAAGCTCACAACGCCAGACATTTGGCGTAGAGGGGAAAAAGAGCAGACTAAGTACAGGGTGAAATGTCAAGTTAAGTATTGATGGTTCAAGTGGTTAAATACGTATCTGAAAACACAAATTGACATGAATCCAAAATACACTGATGATTGTGCCGTCAAACAATGAAACTATGGAATCTCTGAAAAGGTTGCTTCATCTCTCTCTCAACTAAGGGGTCCTTGGCCTGAAGACGTTGCTATACGATGATGCTCGCTCCACCACCAGACGTCCCACCCGGTCCACAAGGCCGAATGACCAATTTGACTCTTGTTATTTTACTCTTACTCTCTGCAGACTAATGACAGGTATAAGCGTGAAACCATGTTTACTGTCAATATTCCAGGATGACCTCCCACTTGGGTAATGACGCCCCCTGGCGATCATTCAGAGAAACTACTTCAGCTCCCGTACTAACGTAGGTAGGAAGGGCCTGTCACTCAAACCGGAGTGACCCGCCTCCAGGCTATATAAGCCCCCGGAGGCGGAAGTAACATCCTCTTTTCACTCTCTGCGATATCACATTCAGATAAGTTGAAACTCAGCCTTTGTATTTTATTCTTCGCGCATTAGCCTAAAGCGGTGGCATTGGAGTCGCCCACCGGCGAGTGTAGAATTATACCCGTACTTAAGAATAATTATTCTTGTCCCGTCCTAAACCGACGGTTTTCTTTTCTATAACAAAGAAATTTACCGCTTGTTCAGGCTTCTGCCCGAACCAAGCGTGGCCTAGCTTTAGCCGTTAGCTTGTTAGCTCGTCAGCTTCCTTTGTTAACGTTAGCTACACTGCTTCGCTATGAACCCTCTTGCTTTCTGCCGAGGGAATGTATGTTTGTTCTGCTGTTAGCTTGTTAAGGCCTCTGCCTGAACCAAGCGTGGCCTAGCATTAGCCGTTAGCTCGTTGCTCGACAGCTTCCTTGTTAACGTTAGCTACATGTTTCGCTATGGTCCCTCTTGCTTTTCTGCCGAGGGAATGTATGTTTCTGCCTGAACCAAGTTTGGCCTAGCTTTAGCCGTTAGCTCGTTGCTCGACAGCTTCCTTGTTAACGTTAACTACACTGCTTCGCTATGGTACATCGGTTCCACCTGGCTAGGGCAGGCCTCGGAGCCTGCGCTCCACCAGGAGGGCTTAACGCTCTGGATCCTACAGCCCAGGCTGTCCGCCCCAGGCGGCCCGCACCGATAGTCAAGGTGCGGCGCTGCCGTCCGGGGCACCGCTTGTTCAGCAGCGCGCCTTGGTCAAGATGGCGCCAAGCGACGTGAGACACCGCCTGCCGTGCAGCCGACCGCAGCTAGCTCCACTGTCACTGGAGCTGGCGGGTCTGGCGGAGTTACCGCGAGGAAGGTGACTAAGAAGTCTAACAATATCCCTCCGGTGACCATTTCTCCTACGGGCGCGGTGCCTAAAGAGTAGCGTTGTGATGTGACCGTCGGGGACGTCCCCTTCGACGTGAACTTTAACAAAGCAGTCCGATCCTTCAGGCGCGAATCGGACCTGAGCTCCAGTCAGAGCTAGGGTTCGTACTCAGGATACTCTGAGGACGAGAAGGAGGAGGACATGGCGGAGGAGGATGGCTCTCGCCCTGTCTTTACAGTGAAAGGTAAGGCCCCTGCGGCGCCAGCACTTCAACTGCCCCTCCACCCGCCAGTCAAGCGGGTGGAGCGGGTGGAGCGATGGCAGAGGACTTTGGTTTTCTGCAACGGAGATGTTGGATTCACTAAAGCGCTACAATCCTCATGGAAGTTACACAAGCACAATCTTTTCTGGGTTCTGTCAGACCCCAGTATAGAGTGGTGGGCACGACGTTTATTTTCTGTACCCCGCGTCGGGGAAATGAAAATGAGAATGTCAATGTATATGCCTCCTGTGTCCCAGATAGATCTGTTGAAAGAACAAAGTCTGTTTCTGTCCAACTCTATTGCACTAGCACAGATGACTCCATCTTGCATGACTCCTGTAAAAGTGTTGAAAGTCCTGTCAGGACTTTTTAATCAATCAGGGGTTTTATCAGCAACCAGTATTGTTAATGTCAAACATTTATATGGTTCCTCTTACACGCGAGGGGAATATCCCTCGCGTGAACAATGCAATGAATTTAACGATGAGTCACTAATTCTGTCGGCCTACTATGAGCCCTCGTCACGGGACAAGCATGAAGGCCATAGCGCAGGTATTAAACGTAAAAGTTCCTCCCCTGTCAGGGGAGAATGCTTTAGTTGCGGACATTGTAGAGGGGGATTGTGTTGGGGCAGGGGTCCGTGGTGTCACCCGGTTCCCCTCCCCCCAAACGAGGACGTTTATTTTCCCCGCGTCGGGGAAATAAAAATGAGAATGTCAATGAATATGCCTCTTGTGTCCCAGATAAATCTGTTGAAAGAACAAAGTCTGTTTCTGTCCAACTCTATTGCGCAGACGGCTCCATCTTGCATGCCTCCTGTAAAATTGATGTAGTCCTGTCAGGACTCCTTTGTCAATCACAGGTTGTGTCAGCAACCAGTAATGTTATGTCAAACATTTAGATGGTTCCCCTTACACGCGAGGAGAATATCCCTCGCGTGGTCAATGCAATGAATTAACAATGAGTCACAAAATTCTGCCGGCCTACTAATGAGCCCTCGTCAAGGGTCAAACATAAAGGCCTTCCCCGCGTCGGGGAAATGAAGATGAGAATGTCAATGTATATGCCTCTTGTGTCCCAGATAAATCTGTTGAAAGAACAAGTCTGTTTCTGTCCAACTCTATTGCACAGACGACTCTATCTTGCATGCCTCCTGTAAAATTGATGTAGTCCTGTCAGGACTCTGTAGTCAATCACAGGTTTTTATCAGCAACCAGTAATGTTATGTCAAACATTTAGATGGTTCCCCTTACACGCGAGGAGAATATCCCTCGCGTGGTCAATGCAATGAATTAACAATGAGTCACAAAATTCTGCCGGCCTACTAATGAGCCCTCGTCAAGGGCCAACATAAAGGCCTTAGGACAGGGGCTAAGATAAATGCATGCCTCCTGTAGTAATGATGGAGTCCTGTCAGGACTCGATAATCAATCACAGGTTTTATCGGCAACCAGTAATGTTAATGTCAAACAATTATGTGGTTCCTCAAGCGCGCGAGTGGGATATCCCTCGCGTCGACAATATGACTCCTTTATGCATGCCTCCTGTAAGAATGATGGAGTCCCGTCAGGACTCTTTAATCAGTCAGAGGTTTTATCAGCAACCAGTAATGTTAACGTCAAACAATTATATGGTTCCTCATGCGCGCGAGTGGATTTTCCCTCGCGTGAGCGATGCTATGAATTTAACCTTGAGTCAGAAATTCTGTCGGCCTACTATGAGCCCGGGTCAAGGGACAAGCATAAAGGCCTTAGAGCAGGTATTAAACGTAAAAGTTCCTCTCCTGTCAGGGGAGAATGCTTTAGTTGTGGGCGAGTCTGTTTATCAGTCGAATCGCTTTGCTCTTCCTGTCGCTCTATCGAGCGAAAACCGAACGCTTCCGGTTTCACCGGATACGGATTCGCTAGCTCCCCGCTTCCGGTCCGGCCGCAAAAAAGCTCCGCTAGTCAAGCGGTACAATCAGAAGGTGTTCCCGCCTTGCGGCCTATTGAACCCCTGCGCTCCGCATCCGGGTGTTCCGGATACGGATACGCAGGTTCCCCACTTCCGGTCCCGCCGCAAAATAGCTCCGCTAGTCAAGCGGTACAACCAGAAGGTGTTTCCGCCATGCGGCCTATTGAACCCTTGCGCTCCGCATCCGGTCGTTCCGGATACGGATACGCAGGTTCCCCACTTCCGGTCCGGCCGCCAAAAAGCTCCGCCGTCACGGAAGCACAGTGGTGGGGTTTCTCTCGCTCAAAACACGCTAGCACGCTGCGCGCGCCAGTGGAAGTTATGCAACCCGAGCCATTGGGTATTTCGAACGATAACCAGGGGTTACAGGTTACAGTTCGCAGACATACCCCCGCTTTCGAGCAGGGTTATTCATACCAGGGCGCGTGGTTTAAAAGCAAGTCTTTTGAGAGAAGAGATCAGCTCATTGCTAAGCAAGGGTGCTATAGTGGAGCTGGACAGGACCCAATCCCGCATGGGATTTTGGAGCCGTTATTTCCTGGTGCCCAAAAAGGGGGGGGGGGCTACGTCCCATCCTGGACCTAAAGGCACTAAACGTGTACCTGAAGAAATACGTTTTCAGGATGCTAACTGTACCCACCATGTTACGGTCGGTCAGGCAAGGGGATTTCCACTGTTCAGTGGATCTGAAGGATGCTTATCAGCACGTCCAGATTTATCCCCCACACAGGAAATTCCTACGGTTCGCCTTCGAGGGTCGCCTGTACGAGTATACAGTACTCCCTTTCGGTCTGTCACTGAGCCCGAGGGTTTTCGTGAAAGTGACCGAAGCAGCCATCGCCCCGCTGAGACAGCAGGGCGTCAGGTTGGCGACGTACACCGACGATTGGATGATTTCAGCGAGCTCCGCCCACGAAGTGGCGCGTCACACACAAGTGGTTTTGGCTCACCTGAAGGCCTTAGGTTTCATAGTCAACCACGGCAAGAGCATGCTGACTCCAGCAAGTCGTCTTACATTCATTGGGGTCCTTCTGGACTCATCCGACATGTCGGCCCGTCTCTCAGAGGAGAGGGTGGACAGGTTTCGGGAATGTCTCGACTCTTTTCAAGTGGGCCAGGAGGTCACTTACAGGAGTTGCATGGTACTGACGGGAATGATGGCTTCCGCAGTACATCTGTTGCGTTTGGGCAGGTTTCATATGAGACCTTTTCAAAGATGGATGTTATCCCTCGGGATCCCGCCCTCCTTGAAGTACAAGAAGGTTACGGTTTCCCCTTCCTGCGCGATCGCCCTGTCTCCGTGGCTGGTGGAGGGGTTCCTCACCAGCGGAGTCTCGATTGGCGAGGTGGTTTCCCGCAAGTCGATCACGACAGACGCCAGTCTCAGTGGATGGGGAGCCACTTTCGAGGGGCGCACAGCGCAGGGGCTTTGGCCTCTGGAGATGAGGGGTCGTCACATCAACTATTTGGAGTTGATGGCTATACTCCTGGCGCTCAAGCATTTCGAGCCTTGGATTTTGCATTGTCACGTCCTGGTCAGGACAGACAATACGACGGCCATGTTTTATGTCAACAAACAGGGGGGCCTGTCGTCGTTGCCACTGGACCGTCTGGCTCGAGAATTGACGGTTTGGTGCTTGTCGCGCCTCAAGTCGATCAGGGCCTTACACGTCCCAGGTCTCCTCAACAGCGGAGCAGATCTCCTGTCCAGGGGAGGTCCTCGCTACGAGGATTGGTCTCTCCACCCCAGGGTGGCGAGCCAGATTTTTCGCAAGTTCGGTCAGCCAGTGGCGGACCTGTTTGCGTCAGCGGAGAATACGAAGTGTCCGTTGTTCTTCGCGGTGAAGGGCAGTCCTCCCTTGGGGTTGGACGCCTTAGCGCACACGTGGCCGAGAGGTCTACTGTACGCGTTTCCCCCCTTCGACTTAATCCGACCCACTCTGGAGAGAGTCAGGAGGTTCGGTCTGGAGATGCTCCTGGTGGCTCCCTACAAGGGCACGTGGAGATCGGCGATCGCCCCTCTCCTTTGCGAACCGGGTTGGCAGCTGCCTCAGTGCAGGGACCTGTTGAGTCAGGCCAGGGGGGAGATCTTCCACCAAGACCTGCAGGTCCTAGACCTGTGGGTTTGGCACGTGAAAGGTTAAACCTGCTGGCAGCCGGTTTTTCTTCTGAAGTGGTTGCTACCATTCAGAGTGCTAAGGCGCCCTCTACGAGGGCGTCTTATGATGGAAGGTGGAATGCCTTTGAGGACTGGTGTGAGTCGCGTGTTCCACCTGTGGTGGCTCATGTGGCGTTAGCCCAGGAAATTCTGGAATTTATGCAGAACCGCTTGAAAAGTGGTCTGGCATTTTCTACCCTTAGGGGGTATTTGGCGGCTATTAATGCCTGTCACCTGGGGGTGGCGGGCAAGGCACCTTCTAAAGTCCCGGAGGTCATCAAGTTCATGCAAGGAGTTGAACGTTTGAGGCCGGTGACTAGGTCTTTGTTCCCAGTTTGGGATCTGCAGGTGGTTCTAGGGGGCCTATGTCGGGCTCCCTTTGAGCCGCTTGTAGGGATGCCTTTGAAACTTTTGAGTTTCAAGACGGCTCTTTTGCTGGCTTTGGCCACGGCTAAAAGAGTTGGTGACCTGCAAGCTCTCTCGGTGTCTGCGGAGTGCATGCAGTTTATGAACAATGATCTCAAGGTGTTGCTCAAGCCTCATCTTAAGTTTGTTCCTAAGAACATGGTGGTTCCTAAGGAGCCTGTTGTTCTTCTGGCTTTTCATCCTCCTCCGTTTGTCTCGGTGGAGGATGAACGGCTGAATTGCCTTTGTCCTGTCAGGGCTTTGAAGGCCTACTGTGACAGGACTGCTGGTTCTAGAGCTTCTTCTCAGCTCTTCGTGGAAATGGGCAATGTTCTTGTCAGAAAGCCGGTGTCTAGACCCACTCTTTCGAGGTGGATTGTGGATGTTATTAGGCTGGCTTACTCTAGTGCGGGTGTGGAAGTGCCGGCGGCACTTAAAGCCCATAGCACTAGAGGTGTGGCTACTTCGTGGGCACTGGCAAAGGGAGTCTCCGTTCAGGAGATTTGTGTTTCGGCGATTTGGTCTTCGCCTTCTACCTTTGCAGCCTACTATCACCTGGATATCGAATCCTCTTCGCTAGCGCATTCGTTTCTGGGTGCAGTTGCCTCCTCTACGTCATAGAGGAGTCGGATCTTCCCCTCCCACAGGTGGGCATGTAGCCACCTGGGGTATTTTGGGGGGGACCCTGTGTTTTCCTTATATAGTGTGTCTTACTTATAAGGCGGACTTGTCCTTTTCATTTAGTTGAATGAGGCGGACTTCGGTCTATCAGGGTCTCTCCTTATTTTCTCATGCCTTCACACCCAGGTCCGGTGGGCCTGGGACCTTCTGGGTGATGGGTCACGCCCGTTTGGGCTGTGCTCACCCGTATGAGGGGTGTGTGGGGGTATGAGAGTAGGTTGTGGCTTAGAGGGGAGTTTAAGAATCCCAAGTGGGAGGTCATCCTGGAATATTGACAGTAAACGGTAGGTTCCGTACGGAACCATTGTTTACTTAGATATGGAAGGATGACCTCCCACGTAATGCCCCTCTGTTTCACTGAATGTGGCAGAGAGTGGTATTAAGAGGATGTTACTTCCGCCTCCGGGGGCCTATATAGCCTGGAGGCGGGTCACTCCGGTTTGAGTGACAGGCCCTTCCTACCTACGTTAGTACGGGAGCTGAAGTAGTTTCTCTGAATGATCGCCAGGGGGCGTCATTACCCAAGTGGGAGGTCATCCTTCCATATCTAAGTAAACAATGGTTCCGTACGGAACCTACCGTTATTTAGCTCGAAACCATTTTGATTGAAATCAATGTCCTGTCCCACACACTGACACACAACTCTGACAGGCACTATAGGAGGGACATGGCCCAGTGCTGAGGTTAGTGACAGCCTGGATGTCCCTTATAGAAGCAATCAATCTCAGCTCTCTCTCTCTCTCTCTCTCTCTCTCTCTCTCTCTCTCTCTCTCTCTCTCTCTCTCTCTCTCTCTCTCACACAAGCGTGCGCACTTGTTGTGGAAACCATTTTTCATTGTTTTCTGGAGAGTAATTTATTAAAGGACAACTTTCGTTTTTTACAACAAGGGTTCATATTTTAGATTGTAATTAAAGAATATAAAAGATGAGTGTTAAAAATGATTTCATTTACTTCTTTCTATTGTTTTAGAGATTCTTATTTCAGTGGTTGGGGGCATGCGTACAAGTGGCTAAATATGTAATTTTACACAGAATAAGCCCATTCGCAAGATACAACGCAACCAAAACAAGTGTTCTGGAAAAAATAGTTTTCACTGTTTGAGGTAATGTGGTCAAAACTGGTCTTTATTTTTGGGGCAGGCTACAGGAAAAAGGAGGCGGAAAAGTGGCAATTTCTAAATGATCTTTTTGGGTGAAGCAAAAATGTCGATATACCGGTATCTCACAAGACGAAACAAGATAGAAAGAGGAGCGACTCTAAGGATGTAGTCGGTGTATTCATTTCACTTGTAAGGGCAAGGGTTTGGGTTGACTTTAAATTTCACAAAGCAATGAAAAGCCTGGAGGTTTTTGCTGAACAGTGGTGGTGTTGTGATGTTGTCATCTGTTCAGTGGTGGAGGAGGATTTAGTGTTTAGTCTTGTGTTTAAGTCTGGACAGAGTTTTTTTCTCCCTCTTACCACAGCTGTTTGTACCTTGTAAGTATACCGCCATGTCATATTTTAAAGGTTTTAATCAAAATATTTTTTTTTACTTTTTTAAAAGTCAAAAAAATCTCTCTCTCTCTCTCTCTCTCTCTCTCTCTCTCTCTCTCTCTCTCTCTCTCTCTCTCTCTTCTCTCTCTCTCTCTCTCTACTCTCTGCAAGCAGTCTCTACATTCATTATTTTGTGCACTTCTGTTTCCTCTCCTCCCCTCTCTCATGTCATCTCCATAATCTCTCCATCTCTCTCCCTCTTCCTGCTCCCCCTTTGCCCTTTCCTTCCCTCCAGCTTCATGTCCTCCATCTCTCTCCTTCTTTCCTTCAGTCTCTCTCTCTCTCTCTCTCTCTTTCTCTCTCTCTCTCTCTCAGTACAGAGTCAGTACAGAGGTTTTGACAAGGGTCCCTGGGGGCCAGAGGGCTGTCCTACTCTGACAAATGACAACCTGCCCCTAAGGCACTGTCACCTCTTGGCACGCACACACACACACACACACACACACACACACACACACACACACACACACACACACACACACACACACACACACGCACACCCCTCCCTCCCTTGCTCTCTCTCTCCATCCATACCTTCTCCATTCCATTTGTAATTGTTCCTCTGCCATAGCTCCTGAAACCTCCTAACACAGGAGCGTCTGTCTGACTGTCAGCTCCTTCTTGGAGGTCTAAACGAGGCTGAGTCCCCTCCAGAAGCCTGTGGGCTTGGTAGGATGCTAGGGAATGTCTGAGCTGCCTCTGTCCTCCTGACCCATCCTCTGTCCTGAGAAACAACACACACAGGGGCGTCACACCAAATTCTGTGCCCTGGGTACAAGGATTCACTGTGCCCCCCATGAATGTTAACTATTGAAAAATAGCAGATATACAAGCTCACAGCGCGGCACCAAGTGCCGCGCTGCGAGCTTGTAGATCTGCTATTTTTGAAAAATTGTGAAAATGTGTGCAAGAAACCCATGTTTCCATGTCAGTGATGCTCAAACATTTTCATGTGAAGGACTCCCAAAATGATATGAATTTGGCCACAGACCCCCATCTCAAAATATTTCGTTCCAGGGACCCCCCCGGAAGAAAGATTTTAGTTACAAATGTTCGCTTAAAAAAGGATTTGCGCACATTTTCACGACTTTTCAAAAATAGCAGATCTGCAAGCTTGTAGATCTGCTATTCAATAGCTAAAGTTACTAGGGCCCCTCCACCTTGGGCCCTGGTAACTCAGTCCCACTTTCCTACCCCTTGTGACGCCCCTGAACACACATACAGTGGTGGAAAGAGTATTCAGTTGTTTTACTTAAGTAAAAGTATCAATACTGCATACTCTGTTACAAGTAGAAGTACGGAATTCAAAATGTACTTGAGTAAAAGTATAAAAGTACTGGCATCTATAAGTACTTTTACTTACCAAACGTAAAAGCACAAAAAGTTTGAAAATAGCAGATCTATAAGCTGCATGGTTACTGTAGATAGACAGACAGACTGTGTATGTTATTGGTACAGTATGTAACACCAGTACTCACATGCACATGCACATGCACATGCACGGCTTCCTTCTGACCAAAAAGTATGCATGAAAGAGCGCAGAAAGAAATACGATTATCAAGACAAACAACATCCAAACCACAACAAGTCGTGATGTGACATAAATTCTGTTTACCCCCAAGGTTATGTTTCAGGTCAAAACATTAAAACTTCACGATCAAATTAACAAAATGTTATCCACACATTTTCTTTCCCAGGCTACTAAGGAATTACAATTTTATGACTGAGTTCTAAATAACTTTGGCATCTTGTGAGGTTGTCTCCTTGCAGGGACACCTTAAGGATCTGGGTCCCGTTTCAATTGCTAATGTGGAGCCCCCCTATCAGAAATGAAAAGACTGGGAGACCCCTGTTTCTCAAACAAACACTATAGAAGTATTACCATCAGAATATAGAGCTTTTACTTCACACTAGAAAATACTGTTCCTGATAAACAGTGTGGGTTTGAGTAGCACTCTAATTACAGTACAGTACAGTATGATGATGATGATGTATCAGTGTTGTTTTTGACAGCACATTTTGATTTAGTTTTAGTCATAGTCTTTTGAATAAAATGTCATTTAGTTTTAGTCATAATTTAGTCACCTGAAAAGTTTTAGTTTTAGTCTAATTTTAGTCGACTAAATATCATAAGATGTATTTTGGCAGGCCTTGATGGCATCGTAATGACTAGTAATTTTACACTTGGTTGCATGCTGAAAATAGCCGATCTACAAGCGCTGCGACGCGTTGTGAGCTTGTAGATCTGATATTTTCAGCACGCAACACCTGAGAGCAACCAAACATAAAATGACTCTCTTCTCCACTAGTCCCTCCCTAACGTTTTAGTCTACTTTTTATTTTGTTTACGTAATTGTCAATATATTTAGTCTCAGTTTTAGTCATCACAGCTTAGTTTTTATTTAGTTTTCGTCAGTGAAAAAAACATAGTCAACAAAAACATTTCGTCATACTATAGTTTTAGTCGACGAAATCAACACTGTGATGTATGATGGTGACCCACATGATGTCACATGATTGTCCAATCAGAAAAGGGACATAAGGATAGGGATGTACATATAGGCCTACACATGGACATTCTTGCTGGTTAGTAGGTGATCTAATACTTATTTCATGTCATACGGATAGAGAACTTAAAGACGCAGTAAAATTAAAAATACCCTTTTCACACTTTTAGAGCGCCTGGAACGCAGGTATTTTCTTCACGATTTCCTGAAAGTCAATGGTTTTGGATATACAAGGTTTCTGCCCGACAGAGACGATATCAGTCAGCGTTTCCAATTAGTGGCCTTTGTTCCAGTGAATGGACATCTTAATGCTACGTACAGCTATGCTGACATTCCAGACAAATGTGTGCTTCCAATTTTGTGACAGCAAAACATTGCCTAACACAAAGTGTTCGACCTCACTAATGCTCATGTGGCTGAACGGAAGCAAACGTTAATCCAACTAGTGAAAAGCCATTCAAGAATATTGTAGTAATTTTATGTTATTTATAGCAAAAGAAAAGGGGGGAACCAACTCCATTATCAATGCCTGTGATTTGCTTCCAAGACCATTAATGAAAGCAGACACTGATGTTGGGTGGATAGGCCTGGCTCGCATTTGGCGTTCCAATTCATTCCAACCAGGGACGTGCTGGCCATTGGGAAAAGCGGGACAACTCCCGAACAGCCGGTTCATTCCCGGCCAGCTATTAGGAAAAAATTAAACTGTTTGCACAAAAGTAAAAATTAAACTGTTTGCACAAAAGTAGTGAAAACAGCAGATCTACAAGCACGAGGCGTTGTGTGCTTATAGATCGGCTGTTTTCACTAGTTTAAATCATTTTTAAAATGATAAATACAAAACAAACGGTTTTGGACATACAAGGTTTCCACCCGACAACGACGAAATATAACTCATGTAATTGGCCCACTGGCTTGTCACTTTGTCACAAATCTTTGAGTAGCAGCAGCACTATAGAGAGAGATCTCTCTCTATAGCGCACAATGAGGGCCTCTCCAACTCTTTTTCCCGGGCTGAATCAGGGGCCCAGCATTTCCCTGATTCCAACAGTGTTTGATAGGGTTAACATCAGGGCTCTGTGCAGGCCACTCATCTAAAAAAATCATCTCTGTGTAGTGGGCACGGGCAGGCTGTGTCCTGAAACAGGGAACGGGGCGATTACAAACTGTTGCTTAGAATGTAATTGCATTGTGTGTGTGCGTGTGTGTGTGTACGCGCGTGCGTGCGTGTGCATGGTGTGTGTGTGTGTGTGTGTGTGTGTGTGAGAGAGAGAAAGAGAGGCAAAGAGAGGGAGAGAGGAATGAAGCAAACACATTTGGTAATCATTTTGTATACCGTGTGTCTTGGTCCACGTGATGCAGCTCAACAGGTGAGTGGAGAGAGAACAGACAGTTCTCTAAAATGGCAAGTAAGCCCCCGCATATACAGTCTCTTAATTGCACTGAAGCACTTGAATCAGAATGCCAGCATTCACACACATGACCTTGTGAAGGAAAATCTGTCTGTAATTGGAACTGAGAGACTGTGTAGGAGGCTTTACTGCAAGTGTAAAAAGAAATACAAACAATTAATGCCATGGCTGAGTGGAGGCTTTTGAAACACCAACATAAAAGTCAGCTGTAAACTTTTAAGCTCCTTTTTCTACTGTACATATTATGCTCTGCACTGTACCCATCTACCCTGTACCTGCTTTCTCTTCGTCTCTAATCTAATCTGCTTCCTACTTTGTCCATTGTTCTTTGTTGTTGTTGTTTGTTATATGCATATCATGTTGATACAGTGTGCAACGTGTACACACACCATCAGAGACTGAATCAGAGGGCCGTTAGGACTTGGATGGAAGTGCAAGGCAAATAGGTATCGGCAATGTTTATATAAATAATAGCAGTAGTTGCAATGTAGTTGCAAGCACCTGGTGACCGCATCGCTGTCGTGTCAATAATCATGATGAAACCCACACGCAACTATAGCACAACCCCTCTGCAGCGCTGTCATCATCATTTATTTATTTATTTCCATTTTTAATTTAGAGAATAAACCCCCCAAGATAGATGGATCACACACCTTTCAACGGGGTCCTTGGGCACAACACACAAACAACAATAAATGAAACAACCCAACAGTACAAAACAATCAACATAGTAACATCAACAAGGACATATACATAAGGGCCTCCATCCCGTTGGTGTCTAAAACTAATTTAATTAAAATCATCATCATCATCATCATCATCATCATCATCATCATCATCATCAAGTAACCACTCACCTGGAAGAGATAAAGGCATGGATGAAACACAACGGAAACCATTTTAGTTGGTAACCCACACCAGCAGCGGCGGCTCCAGAGAAATTGTGACTGGGGGCTATGGGGGAGCTGACTTTTTTAGAGCAGGGGCTAATACATTTTGTCAACAAACAATAATGAATAATACTAATTTACGACAAACGAGATTCTCTCGCTTAGAGTGTTGATAACTGAACAGATCAGATCATTGGCAGATGCCAGCTCCAAATCTGTGGACTGTAGGTGATCGGATAGGGTTTGAAGATGAAGCTGAAGATGCTTTCCAGCATAAAAAGTATGATTCCATGGTATGGTTTACATAGAAGTCAGTCAATTGTCTTTCGCATATTCAAATATATTTTATGTATTTATTCCTTAAATATTTTTCATCACAATTTGGTTTGTGGGGAGGGGGGGCTTAGGGGGGGCTAAGCCTTCACCAGGGGGGGCCAAAGCCCCCTCAGGCCCCCCCTGGAGCCGCCACTGCACACCAAGTCAAGTGCAGTCATTCCCCATAACTAGCTTCACCCTTTCTGGACAGGATTTTCCCCTCTCGTGAACATCAGTCACCAAGCTGGATGACCTTTGAGGCCCACATTAAAGGTTTGTATAAGAACCCCTGCTACCAGCGCAGGAACATCGCCAAACTTCCCACACTCACTCTTGTCCATGCCCTTGTCTCTTCAAGGCCCGGACAACTGCAATGTATTTCACATCGGGATCCTAACCAGGAGCTCCCAATACATCCAGATCAGTGCTACTAAGATCCTGTTGAGAGTATGAAAATATGAGCACATCACACCCGTCCTCCTTTCACTACAGTGGCTTCCCGTCTTCTCTAGGAAAAACGAATAATAGATCTCAGACATTCCTATCTGGAGATTTTCATTTCCAGGAGGTCCTGGTGGGCCCAGTATTTGTTTATTGCGGTTAAAAGCGGTTCTGCACGGCGGCATAAATAGGATTAAATGCATGGCTTAGTCTATTTGAGAGAAAGTTCACTCACTCTCAGGACACTAATTTCTCCCGCAACTTTCGGGATGTCTGAGATCTCCCTACTAACCCATCTTCGCATCCATTACAATGCTCCCTCCTAGTGATTCATGTAATCCCAGTGATTCACGATACTCCGACTACGTGGCTACGCCACCGGTTAGGGTTAGAGCTATACCGGTAGGGTTAGTAATGAGGAGGGTCGGACGAACGCAACGTTGAAGTAATGCGTGTCGGAACAACGCTACACACACCCGCTCCCTCCTACCAGAAGAAACTGCTCAGCTGCTTGCCCCGCAAACCTCCCCTCACACCCTCTGCTCTGGAAACAAACCTTCTTCCTCCCCCAGGACCAAGCTCCTGATCTGTGGAATACTCTCCCTGACCACCTGAGAGCACCACAGACTGTTGATGCTTTTATAAAGACTAAATCCCCCTTGTATTACAATGCATTTCCATAGCTTTACTGGTTTATACCTCTTAGGCTCTATACCTGTGTTTTGTGTTATTTTGTGTGTAGGGCCAGGCCTACCTACTTTTTATAACATAATACAGTATGTACAGTACAAGAAGATTTCATACAGCTATGGAGACATCTGTACACACTCACAGTCAGTTAGAATCCCACCATCAGCTTGTCCCTTGAGTCAGTTCTCTACACCGTCCATCGTAACTAAAAGAAAACAACCGAAGAATAAGATTACTGACCAGACTGACCTCTCCCACTTTTTTCAAAGTAGATGTGAAACGCAAACTGTGGATGAGAGGGCCTTTATGCCTGTACTGTAGGTTCCAGATGCTCTGTAGAGGAGAGAGACGTACTGTAAGCCACAAGCTGTGAGAGATAATCTGTCTGTGTGCTGGGTGGAGGCCTTTGCTGGACACAACGCTGGCCAACTGTAGCAGCTACAGTAGTTGAGCCTTTGGTTCTGAAAGGGGATTTGCCCTCTGTGTGTTAAGGAGCTCTCAGAGCAGCCATCTCACTCTCTCCCTGTCTGTCTGTCTGTCTGTCTGTCTGTCTGTCTGTCTGTCTGTCTGTCTGTCTGTCTGTCTGTCTGTCTGTCTGTCTCTCTCTCTCTCTCTCTACATTTTGTTGTGGTGGTTTTCAATATTTATTTTGTTTTCTCTTCATTGGTCTGTCATTTGCTTTCTGTCTCTTTTTTCTCTGAATTGATTTCCAATACTGCCTGTGCTTGAAGATGATGTTCAACCCAAAATAATCAAACACCACCCGGATAACATAATTATAAGCATCATCATCTCATATGACAGTTGCCGCAGTTGCTGTCACACATTGGAAATATTATTGAACGCACAAACATGCATGAACTTGAGAATACAGTACTGGGCCAGGCTCTCTCTCCTTCACACTCTCACACATTATTGTCACATCACAGCAGTGCAAATGAAAGTGAAAGAAATGAAAAACATTGTGAGCTCTCAACATTGCACTTAGAGGAAGAGATAAGCACAATACAGTACATACTCCTTCCCTTCCCACATCGGAAAATCTGACAGTTCGGAAAGGCTTCCCAAACTATAGTTTGGTGAGTCAAGACATCTGGAGGTGCGCAGGTTCCAAGGAAAGGTTCTGGGAGCGACCTTCCAAAGCTCGGAATGGTGTTAATTTGTAGTTATATCACCTCCCTTTCCCAAGTTGTCGTTAGACGGAGTATGTACAGTATTACGCTATTGAATGGGGAAGGAAGGGAGAGGAGGCATAACCGGAAGGCACACACAAATCAATGTCCAAAGAAATTATAATTGCAGTTAGCAAATGTTTCAGGTGGAAAACATACTGTATGCAGCATATACAAATAGCAACAGGTATATAAAGTCACAGTTTCATAAGCATGGTTAAAGTAACATGGATAATATACAAAATGTAAAAACAAATATGACAAAACAGAGTATCAGGTAAGTGGCAATACAACATGACAGGGTAGGTGCTATGGTTTCTGATACTACGGTATCGTTGCCTGGCTGTGGTTGCAGCAGCGGTGTGACCAGGTTGTGGCTGGGGTGATGGATGTCCTTGATGATCCAGATTCACTTTGCCTTGCCTGTACACCATTTCTTGTGAATTTCTTGGGAGGGGAGGGAAGTTCCTCTCCTATGATTTGCATATCCTCGCCACCCTCTGTAGTGCATTGCGGTTGAGGGTGTCAATTTCCATATCAGTTGGTGGTGCCGCTTGTCAGGATGCTCTTGATGGTGTAAAATACCCTGAGGATGCAGGGTTCATCCAGATTTTGTTTAGGTGACGGAGGCAGAAGTATGATAATTTTCACCATGTGTGGCCCATTTGAGGTCCTCAGAGATGGAATTTGACTCTGATCCACCCCAATGCAGCTACGTACTACTGCGCTGGTGTGATCCCACCTGGTGTGATGCGTCCTGAAATTAGCTCATTGATCTCATTGAATTTGAGAGCGATGTTGTTCTCCTGCATCATAGTGTCAGTGATCTAATCTTGTCCATATTGACAAGTGCGTACGTGCGTGCGTGCGTGCGTGCGTGCGTGCGTGCGTGCGTGCGTGAGAGACCTCTGAGTCTGCATCTGTACACACACCCAGCTAAAGAAAGCAGGATATTGAGCTGTTGTGGAGTAGCTATATTTAGCGGTATCTCCATACCGTTTACTTCGCACTTCAATCATCATCCAGCTAGAGAGAACATACAGCCAAAGGCTACTAGCATGCTGGGAGAATTTCAACTCCAGTCTGACAGGCACAGCATAATCCATGTCCTCCCTCTCGCTCACTCTCTTCTCTGTTCTCTCTCTTCTCTTCTCTTCTCCCCTCTCTCTCTCTCTCTCTCTCTCTCTCTCTCTCTCTCTCTCTCTCTCTCTCTCTCTCTCTCTCACACCATGGAGCAATGCATCACACCACAGCACCATTCTCTCTTTCCATTCTACTCACTCTATCCATGTTAAATAAAACGAATACAACAATGATAGCCAAAATTAACTTGTATATTCTCATCAGCTTTCATTTATACACACTAAAACCCTCTTATTTCTTGTGTGTTTCATTTACAATTGTAAGCTTAAGCTTCGTTTAAGTAGTCCGATCTTCATTAGCCACGTGAATTCTATAGCATCGCTTTTATGGGTGTGTCATTTTGACAAAATAGACCTGATGTAGAGGGGGAAATGAGGGGCCGGGGGCACGGATAGCTGAGTGGTTAAGACGCATACCATATAGGTTCTCATGCCTCACAGCAAGACCCAGGTTTTATTTCCCGGGCCCGGGGGACTATTTGCTGCATGTCGTTCCCCTGCTCTCTCTACCTGTTTTCTGTCCTTCTACACTGTGGTCTATCAAGAAACAGTTTCCAGGGTACGTAAGTCTTTGCAGAAGACTTACTCGCATGTACTCTCCCCTTGAAGCTAAAGCCTTGTTGTAGACACCATGTCGTTTGCCAACCAGAGCAGATCTACAATCTCATAACGCAACCCTGCTCTTGTCTGCAAGGGACACTAAGTATAAATCAGACACACAGGCACGACCCTGGTCTACTAAGGATGTGGGTGTTTTTATTTTTTGCCTCAAGGGCAGGTCAATATAGTAATTGATGGAAGGCAGTGAATATTTACATAAATTTACCCTTGCAAAGATTTTGACAACACAGTCGGGGGAATTGAACCATCAAACTGTCAAATAAGAAACTCCCTGAAGAACTGGAGGTGTGCAGTTTGCTCGCTTGTAAAGCTGGTAATGGCGTTTTTTACTGTGTGGCTCTGCAGGATTCTAACCGTCTGAAAAAAAAAAAAAAAAAACACCCTGAGAGTGCTCTCTGGTCGTTGGAGAATTCACAGTGATCAAGTGTGGCCTTCCAGAGTATTGTGCTCTGGGAGCTACGGAGCACCCTAAGTGAAATGCCGGGTTGCCCTTTCATCTGAACGTTGGTGACAACAATAGCAGGATCAGGCCATTGCAAAATGCAATGATTGCAGCAGTTTGGTACTAGTCTAGACAGCATTCAACGTGGATCTGTGTGTAACAAAACAAAAACATTTTAGGGGGAAAAAGAATATATTCTGAGCATATTTGAACGTTTTCCTCTAAAATGACATGTCCAAACTGAGGATGCCAGGGTTGAAAGTGGTTAAATTATAGGAATATTATTTGATTGACTGAAATGTAAAATGTAGATCAGACGTGCATCCAATCATCGTTTGCCAATAAAGTCAAATATGTCTTCTTATCTGACCACATCTAATTCATTATAGTCTTTGCACTTCTCCTAAAAGGGTTAGAGCCTAAAGGTCATGAACCCTGTGCTGGGAGAATCTCTCTAGATTGCCAATGGTGTTCAGGTCATATGAAACCACCCAAGGATCTATAATTCTGCAAATTAGCTTGGACAGCACCAAAATGATTAGTTTGACATTTTGTCCTTATTCAAAAACAAGTGAAGATATATAGGACTGGTCAGAAGGTGGGATAGGGTTTTTGGAATAGGTGACTGGGAAATGATCCGGCTGAGGGTTTCTTCCGATGCATACAGGTCGACGTTCAGGTTTGCAATGATCATCGGCTTCGCTACAGGGATGGGCGTGATCACATATAGCGGCATTTCCTGACGTTCCTCTGAACTTTGACACTTGAGCGGCTGATGGGAGTGTCAACAAAGTGCCGTTCTTCTGGCTTTTTGTCCTAGCCTGGTTCCAGCCCATAGACCCCGCCCACTCTCAGAGTGGACTGTCTCTCTGGTCTGGAGCTGATTAATGAATCGGCAGTTTACTGATCCGAAATTGCGGCTTCTGACGCTTCTCCAATGAGCGAATGTCCAATCCACGCAGCAGTTGAAACTATTACATTTCAGGAAGTTCACACACACACACACGCGCGTGCTGATTTCACCAAGCTGTTAATGTTGATTAGATTTTTTTCTGGTCGCAGTTCTCTGTGGAAGCAGTCACTGGCACAGACAGACACACACACAAACACACACATGGCGATCACTCACGCGCGGCCACGCACGTGCATGCTCGCACAAAAGTCCCTCCCCTAGCCTAGTTCCAGACCCTGAATCGCTAGCCACACCCCTTTAATTTTTTTGTTTTGGCGATTCAGGTGTCTAGAAGTGCTCTCATTGAAGAGTCCTTCCTCGGTTGAAAATCTGATCGGCGAATCAGCGTCGTGAATCAGCGTCTTGTGATCAGCGTGGGTGGGGGTTTCCCAGAACTCATTTGTGTTTCCAAGTACACCAGCACCGCCGCCGTACCGTACCGCGCATCGCGTCGCGGTAAAATGCGGTAAATTGCGGTAAAATGCGATCGTATCGATCTCGCTATGAAACACCAGTAGCAGGCATGTTATGTTGTGTTTGATTTGATTACTAGTTCGTAGTGCTCCTATTCTGACTGTTTCTTTGGTTAGCAAGTAGCACTAGCAAGCAACAGGCTAGCCACTAGCCAGCCAGTCATGTGTTGGTCGGTGAACCAATCGCTGAAGACTGCCTCTTTTTGGCAACGCCCATCCCTGCAATCGCCCTGGGGGGAAGAGAGTTCAGACTGAATAATGAAGTGAAACGAAATGTCAATTCAGGCTGAGTGTCAGGCTATCCCTCCCCAGTAAATTGCTCACACGGGGCACAGTGTCAGACTCAAGCGTCAGCTGAGACTGAAATCAGGCTAATTTTGTCCCATCGGTTAGTGCCTATCACTGGGTGACAGTTGAGCAGTGCTGACCCCCATACATTGAATACGAGCTTGGTGCACACGCATCAGCAGTGGCTTGCTGTTTTTTCCTTAACATGGGAGTCGATGGGGTTACGCTGCTACATGTCTGCCCACGCCCGATATGTGCTGCGAAAAGCATGAATTGGTGTCATGACCTCTTTTATTATGTAGTGATGTCCTGTTTTGCCAAGTTACTGTTACCTGTCTTGTCTCACCTCCCTGTGATTATTTGTTTTCCCCACCTGTGTCCAGTTGGTCTCCTAGCCATTCCCTTTGTTGATTGTCAGTTCATTTTGACCTGCTCTGCATCTGACTGTCTGTTCTGCATGTGGGTCCTAGTTGCACCTTGACAGAAGGCTTCTGGGTGGTAAGTAACAGCCACGATTAATGGTTGGCCAGTGTAATGGTGTGGTTCTATACCTTCTGAATATCAGCTGTCCCAACTCCATCAAAATAAGTTCTGGACTGCAGCTTTAATGAGATGAGCTCATTGTGCTGTGTCTGTTGTTTGTAAATTGAATTGGAAGCATAAAAAGAAAGAAGGGCCAATGCGCACGCTGTCGATCAGTCAAACGCTGTGAGCACATGCAATTATTATCTCCCCGACAGCATTACTGAAGGTTCCATGGTACCATCTAACGCAAGTTACGCAACACAAAGAATTGTGATTGTGACGATGCACTCCTCTCTGAAAGCTGCATAGGACAAAGTATTTATGAATAACACAGAGATAAAGCCAGGTTAGAGTGCACAGTAAAATCCTCAGTGTTCATTTATCCATTTGTAACTCTGAGAGTGTATGGATCTTTGGGGACAGTTCTCCATTCCGAAACATTCCCATTCCGAAACCAGGTTAGCATTCACCAGCGTCGGCAGGTTAGCATTTCACCAGGGTTAACATTCACCAGTGTTAGGGTTAAGGTTAGGTTTAGGACAAGGTGGTCAGAATAGTGATGTTTCGGAGTGCCGATGTGTAACCAGATTTTTACACTCTCGGTTATAGTAACAATCAAGATTTTACTGTGTAAGGGATCAGGGGTCAGAGCACTTTAAAGCTGCAATCTGGAAATTATTTTAAAGAACAAAATATTATTCTAACCAATCTGTATGGTTAAGATACATTAATATAAATCTGCTCTGCTGTGGTTGGAGGTGATATCCATGCTAGCCTGTAAAGAAATGTAGAACCTGATGATGTCTGGTGGGATAGTAGGTTGACAAGCGTTACAGCCTGAAGCTCATACCGGTAAGCGCAATTGTAACAGATAATGTGATAATGTCACTTGCAATACCTGTATTACGGTATCTTACCTGAGACTCTGGTGTAGGTGACTGAACTTTGAATCCTATTCAGTCGAGTGGAAAAGTAATGTCCTTCCTCCATGTTGTACATCCTGTGTCTCTGACCAAATAGGTCAGAGGGAATTGACACCGCTGCCTCCTAAGGTCATGACCCCAGGCTCCCTGGCAGACAGTGGTCTCATAAATGTATAGATCCCTGTAGGCTTACATACGTGCATACATACATACACATCTATGCCAGATTATTGATACTGGGGACACACAGGACACATGCCTGACTGGACGTTAAACGTACGGCAACAGATAAGGAACTACTTAAGATATTTACTTACTAGTCCATATCGAGAGAAAGTATACGTTGCCTTTTTATATAATTATGTAAATGACTTACAGTGAGAGTTCTGGAAAGGTATCTGTACCAGTAACAGAATGGAGTTGCACTGTAATGACATAACAACTGTTGCTACGATAATATTGGCATATTAATCTACCTTGTAAATTCAAAACCAACCAACTATATTTGCATTGCTCTGGAGGCATTTAATTTAAATACAATGAATATTGATGATATACGTATCCTTGTATTTCATTAAAGGGACCTTGGGTGATTTTACTAGGGTGGACTGCATGCACACCTGACATCCCCTGACAAGTGTTGGGACGGGGGCAATTATTAGGCTATCTGTTCATACGCATACCCTGATTTCCAAATTGTATATAATTGTTTATGAGATGGCCAAATTATAACATTTTATAAGAAAAAAAATATTTTTACTTATTACACGGCTTGGTTGAATGCTTGATTCTGACTGGTCAATCGCTGAAATCAGCGGTGCGCTATTACTTGATAACAGACCACTCCGACCTATAACAGGCCTAATCAAGAGCTCAGAACACACATTTAATTACATATTTTGTCCACTCTCAGGAGTGAAGGCTATACAACAAACGTCTGTTTCTAGGCTGCTATACACAGAGGCGTTGGTTGCTGTGAATCACTCCTGCTGCAGTGAATGGAAACCAATATCCTTATTATTTCAAAGTCCTCAACCCACTTAATCCCTGCACAGTTTGTCATTTCATAACAAAACTCAATGTCTTTCCCCCGGCTCCTAAGTGGTGTCGGCCATTAAATCACCCCTGATGTGTCGAATGGAAACCAATAATAACCTTATATTGTGCTCTCTTCAGGGCCTGATATTCACACACATTTTCCAGTCCACTGGTGACATTAGTACCTTCGGCTTTTCATTTACAAGCCAGATAAAAGCTCGGGAAGTGGCTCAGAAGGCCTTTAATGGTGCCGTGGTGATCTGTGTGCACGCTACCTGCATGCTATTATGTAGACATTATGGTACAGACACACACACACACACACACACACACATAGAGCACTGTGTGTTATCAGTTTGTTACCAAGTTCCTTATTTCTAATCTAAAATGTTTTCAGACACATATTTTAGTGTGCTGTTTACCTTGAGTAATACACCGTCTGATGTCACACAGGTGAATTAAATGAAGATTAATTTATATTCATACAGTCTATCTATGTCATTAAGTAGCAATTTTTTTGTTTACAGGAAGTCATTAATATTGGCATTTCAGGGACTTCGGATATAAAAATACACTGAATTTTAAAATGAATAAAAATAAAATAAATATTGGCATCTATGTAAAAAGAGGACTTATTAGTCTATAGTGAGAGGGAGAAGGCAGAAAGGAGTGAGTGAAAGTAGGAGAGGTCATCTAGTTGCTTTCCTATTGTTATATGTTTATTTTCACTAGGTCTTTAATATTTGGCAAATCAAATCCAGATGTTATGTTTGTGACGGCAACGTGACAATTTTAATATAGGATATGTGCATGTACAGTTTCACATTCTCACAGGTGAAAGAAAATGCAAATGTAGACCTGTTCACACGAAAGAACACACATTCATATACACACTCAATAAGTCAAAGGTCAACTGTCACTAGTGATTGAAAGAATGAAAACTTACAGGAATACAGCCAAGGTGGCGGTTCGGTTGAAAGTTGAAAGCTGCAAGGAGTCTAGACTTGACATTCTGACACCAGTATTGAAGATGTAAAGATGGGATTCATGACGGTCAAACGCTCATTAATTTATGGGCAAATTTGTGCTGGGCCTTGCCCTGTTTATTTTTGTTGCAGGTGCATGCACATTTTTGGAAATGATGATGCTCCCTATTAGACAATTTGGTAACCCTTTACTTTCCGGTACAGTAATTACATGGTAGTTACCACGTAATTACAAGGTAATTACTTGGTAACCACCCCGTATTTACTGAGTAATAACTAGGTAATTACATAGTAATTACCTGGTGTTACCTGGTAATTCCCAGATACATTCCTGATAACTACCAGGTAATTACTAGGTAATTTAAAGCATGTACCTGGTAATTCCATATTAACTACTTGGTAATACACTTAGCAATTACTTAGTTTATTACCTGGTGGTTCCCTGGTATTTTCTTAGATACTACAAGGTAATTATTAGGTAATTATAAGTATTTTATTATGTATTTACTGTAACTACCTGGTAATACACTTAGCAATTACTAGGTTTATTACCCGGTAGTTACCTGGTATTTTCTTGTATACTACAAGGTAATTATAAGTATTTTATTATGTATTTAGCATGTAATTATAGTGTAACTACCTGGTAATACACATAGTAATTACAAGGTATATTGCCTGGTATTTACCAGGTATTTTCTTTGATACTACCAGGAATTTATGAGTAGTTGCTTATGCAATTACTATATAATTACATGGTAACTACCATGTAATATACCTATTAATGTCTAGGTAATTCCTATGTATTTTCTTAGAAATTACTAGGTAATTACCGTTTAATTTCATGTTAACTATCATGTTATTTACCTGGTCCTTACCTTGATAGGTAACCCATTATAATCTGTGCATATACAAAGGTACTTACCTGGTATTTACCCAATAACTCCAAAAAGTATTTACAGGGAAATTACCCAGTAGTTACTGTTGGTTTGTACTGTAAAGTAAAGCGTGATCAATTCCATGACCTTACCTGGTAATTACTCAGTATTAACCCAATAACTACAAAAGGTATTTACATGGAAATTACCCAGTAGTTACTGTTGGTTTGTACTGTAAAGTAAAGCGTGATCAATTCCATGACCTTACCTGGTAATTACTCAGTATTTAGCCCATAACTAGAAAAATATCACATTACCCAAGACACTTGGACCGAAAATGCCCCCAAACTGACCAGTGTTCATTCATTTGCGTTCAGTGAATGCCAAGTCCTGGCTTTACAGTGTCTGTAAGTCTGCTTCTCCCCCTGAACAGCACACTGTATGTCAGGAGATAAGAATTCCCATCAAAAACCACCATTACCAGTCATCAAAAATTACATTAAGATGAATGCATACTATTTTTTACACCTCCTCACTCAAGACACCTCGCTGGGACAGATATGCAAAAACAGGTGAGCTGCCAAAGCTTTAATCCAATGAATTTCTTATAAAACATAAAACATAATTACAAAAAAGTGTAAAATATTAACAGTCAGGCATTTTTTTATCAAGTAGAGATTTCTCTTTAAAAAAAAAAAAAAAAGAAAACATCAATGATAAATAATAACTATATGCAACACCTGTGTCGTAAAGGTAGTATATGACAGTTACCAAATTACAGCATGGGGTTAGAGGTTGGGCAAGAGGTTTGTCTACTGGAGCCAGAGAGGTAAATAATGAGACCAGATGCAAGTGTAACCCGTGTCTGGACAATAATATAGTTACTAAAACTAGGCACTCAAAGAATGTGTGGACTAGGTAAGCAGAAGACTCTAGATTCGTGGAGGGAGATGGTTGCTGTTTGTACAACAGAATGAAGCACAATGAGACTGATCTAACTTTCAAAGGTAAGAGATAGATGTTTTTTTTTCTTTTGTTATTAGTTTCTCTGTACCTTTTAGTTTTATTTAGTAGCAGACAAAAAAATAGTGAAACAACTGTCTACTTGTAAAATGTACCCAAAAAGAAATAAAATCAAATGAGGAGTATCTGAATGACCAAAATATGATTTATTTGTAACTCTCTATTTAATAGTGCGCTGTCCCTGGTTCCACAACGTTTTGGTTATTTATCTCTATTTTGTCTTGGTCTATTTTATTTTCTCTACTGACCTATTATTGTCTTTATGTTGTTTTGTTGTTTGGTTTTGCTACATTAAGGTAATCTATTATTGTTGTTAGCTGTCTGTATAATGTTCTTATAATGGAACCAGGGCTCTTATTTTAGTTGTTTAATTTTAAACTCAACTTGAACCCTTTGAAAAAATACCAAAACACTTCAATAACAAGTAAAGAAAAATGAATCTGAATTAATCCTATAAACAGTCTAAATTCGTATCTTCAATTCAGATCAATCAATTAGATGATAAATCAAATATCAACAAATTCAACATTTCAATTGAACAAAAAAAAATCAAAGTCAAGTTACAATCAATATTTTCCTTTTTTTCCTCGCTCTCTTTTTTATCCTTCAGTTTGTTCTTCTGTTCGGTTCGTATGGTCAGTGGACCACTTGCTGCTGTTTACTTTTACTTAGATTTCTCTGGTGTGTAGGGATGAACCTGGCAACAGTACTTGTCCTACCACCATGTAGACAAAGGCACACTTTAACTCTTTCCTCTTCTTTCAGGTTACAGGTCGACTCTCAAGGGCCGCTCGCCAGTCTGCATGCTGCTTTAGGACTCCAGGAAGGATGAACAGGCTGCAGACGATTCCAGGATCCAACTATCAGTTCAATTCCAATAACCAAAAAACCCGGCCTTGAAAACAAAGCCAGAAGACTCATTAGTAGTCTTATTTGAAATAGCACCATGTTAAAACCCATAGGCCTATACTGTATCCCTTTGTCTTCATGTTTTCATCATAGATATATTCTGATTAAACTGAAGGTATAATTAACTACAGTTATCTTACTGAGTTACTGTCCCCCTTATTAAAGTGAAACCATCATAATAAACAAATGCTTCAAAAGTGTCATTTCCTATAACACCATGCTCACCATTAAATTACTTTTAGTGGTCTATTTAGTCAAGTGGAGCCTTACCAAGGGAGATGCTTCAAAGAACATTGCTGGGCTGCTGTGCAGTGAAATGTAGAAATAATCACTAGCAAAACAAAAACGTTTTTGCTAGTTTCTCTCTCAAAGCTTATTTCTAAATAAACCTTCTGGTTTTGCTCAATAAAGTCACTTCTCAATCAAAAATATCCGTTGCTCACTTCAAAAAGAATTATTTTCACTCAGACAATCCCACAGCTCCTGTCCTCTGTCTCATGCAGGCAAAGTCAAAAACAAGGAAGCATGTCTATACTTCCTGGTCTGAAAAGCACCTTCTTCTTCTTCTTCTAATGGGGTTTCCGGCAGTGTTGACGCTTTAGCGTATTACTGCCCTCCGCAGTTCAGGGTGGTATTGCACTCCTTAGAGTTCCTATATCCTCTGATAGAGGTCTGCGTTGTGGAGGAAAGCCAGGATGCTCCTCTTCACAGCATGATGCTCCTTTCGCTGACTGAACAGTGATTTATAATCCAAGATAGAGATTCCAATATCCTCCAGTTCTTTGCGTAACTGAGCCCTCTGTTCCCTGTATTTCTCACACTCAAGTAGCACATGCACAACAGTCTCCGCTCTCCCACACTCACACAGTCCATCTGGATGTTTCCCAACAGTTTTCAAGCAGCTGGCTAGCCCACAGTGACCAAACCTTAGCCTAGTCAGTTTGACAGAGTCTCTTCTGTCCCCCCCCATGTCCATGCTCTTTTTGACAGATGTTTGCGCTGAGAAATACAGTCTCCCTTTCTCTTCATTGTTCCACTCCTCTTGCCACTGTTTCTCAAGCCCCTCTTTTATGGTGCTATAGAATTCTGGCTTGCCCAAAGGGATTTTCACATTTATGTTCTCTCTCTGTAGCGAGTTTTTGGCCAACTTGTCAGCTACTTCATTGCCCTCTACACCTGCATGCCCTGGGACCCAAAGGAAGCCTACATCACACCCTGCTTTCTCTATCTTGTTTAAGCATATTAAAGCTTCGTTTATCAGATCGGCTCTCGCTCTCGATGTCCCACTCCTCAGGGCCATCAAGGCCGCAGCTGAATCAGAGCATATCACTACTTTTTCGGGTTTCACTTGTTCAATCCACCATAATGCCCAGATTATGGCCATTATCTCTGTGGCAAAGACGGATGCCCCGTTTGTGACACGCAAGCCTTGCTGGACCTGAGGGCCCACAACATAGATTCCACACCCTGCTTTTTGGCTGTCCTTAGACCCATCCGTAAAAACCTGCATGTGTGACCCCCATGCCTCTTCTAGATACCTGTCAACCTGTGAGCTAGTGATGCCTCCCTCCTGCTTCCTATCTAGCAATGAGAGATCTACAATAGCCTCTGGGAGCAACCACACTGGTACAATCGACCAGAAAGCATGTACTAGGCCCACTTTATCTTTATCCACTCCAACTCTCTCAGCCAACTCTCCAGCCCCAGCTAAGAAATTTCTTTTTTTCCCTCCGTCAGCAGCAAACTCCCAACTCTCATTCAGCAGGCACTTGGCTGAGAGACTCAGGCTGGATCCTTTTAGTTTAGCCCAGTAATGCAGCCCTAATTTATTGCGCCTAATTCTAAGCGGCCACTCTCCCATTTCTACGAGCAAAGCTGGGATGGGAGTTGTTCTAAACGCCCCACAGCACGTTCTTAGAGCTCTCGCCTGTATGGCATCCAACTTATCTAAGTTGGACTTTGCCGAAAAGCACCTGATTGGCTAACTCAGCCAACTCACAGCAAGCAATGTTCTTATTGGCTTACAAAACGCCCCCTTTTAGATTGACTGCTGCTCTCACCAATCACACTCCATGTCATGTTACCACCATCATTTTAACCCCTGAAATGCCAGTTCAGTTATTGTGCTGAAATGACACTGTGTTTAGATTATTTGTTGGTTAGTTTTTCCAGCACATATTTAGGTCACTTGTAAATATGTTGATATCCTATTTATTTGTTACAGAGTAGAAAATTGTTTTAATTATTCTCTCTGTTTATCCTTAAGTCATTTAACCCTGGGTTACACAAGTCACTTGAGTTGGCCGTCTCAATTTTATATTGAATGAAATATAATTAGTAGGAGTAGAAATAATAGAAAATAAAACAATGTGCACAAACATCAAACAGATGTGTCCAATTGAAAAAAAAAAAAAAAAAAAAAGAACTGACCTGCATAAAGCAAGGCCAGAGGCATCTCTGTGTTAATGTCTAAAACAATATCAGTCACACAGTTGTCGTTACATAAGGTTTCACTTCAAATACTTAAAGTTTTACTATGTAACTTTTTTTATAAAACAAATCTTAAAATTGTCCTAACTGTTAAATCGCTAAAGTTTTAGAACACCCACTCCGTTATTTTCAGCTTCTGAAGCCTTCTCTTTATATGTTTTCTATGAGCCGTGAGGGGGGGAGAATTTCGCGCCATGATGACGTAATCTGCATCATCTGTATACGTTGTGTATACTAGGGATGTGAATCTCGACCACTGACGCGATACGATACGCACCTCGATACACTGCCAGCGATACGATATAATTGCGATACATTAAAATCCTGCCGATACGATACATCACGATTTACCCCTGTTCCCGACACGATGCGATACGATTCACGATTCACCACGATTCAAGCCCAAATCCCAAAATGTACAAAACATAGCGACTAAAAATGTATGAAATTTAAATTCAAGGCAATTTATTGTTTCACTGTAGTACTAACAACCCAACATATAGTATTCTGGGAGAACACAAAGCTGCTGGCTATTGTAGAATTGTTTGATAACTAATCATATAGAAGGCCTATGTCATTATTAGTATATGTCTTCAACTGGGGGTCAGGGACCCCAATCCAGGGTTATTACAGGGGGCCTGCCAAATATTTGTATGATACAGTAGGCTATAATGCCTAGCCTACAGCGAGGGTCCCTGCTTGATCTCTGTCTGAGCTAAGGGGTCCTTGACCTGAAAAACAATAAAGTCCCTCCCTGGTTTGTATTATTATATTATATAATTATATTATATAATATTATATAATATAATATATATTATATTATATTTTATCCAGGATTATGCATTTTTTATAGCCAAAATGTTTTAAAACAGACCTACAAGCTCACTGCGCGTCGCATCCACGACGCATTGTGAGCTTGAGGGTCTGCTATTTTAGGTGCGACACCCTTGTACTGCGATGTATAAATTAGGCTTCTTTCCCAGAGCAGAACTAGCAGCAGAGAAAGTGAGAGAGTTGCTTGTATCAAACAGGAAAGTTGCAGAACAGTGACAAATACTTTGTTAAACGCAAGCAGTAGTCCTACAACACCCAGCAACATTGTTGTTGTGTGTGTGTGCGTGCAGTTAATATCAATCAATTGTCCGTCGGAGATTCGCTAAGAAACGGCTGTTGATTACATATCACTCAGCCTGTGCCACTCTGTGACAACAATCAGCGCAGCGGACTTGGATGTTATAAAGCTAAGTAGGCTACTGTACTACTAATCTTGCATCTTTTTAACCCGTGGGGCTGCTAGTTCGTCTGTGTTGATTCACTCGCATTTCGCTGCACTGTCTGTCTCCCTGGTTGCCTGCATGCAGAGCGCAGATGTTGTCCAAGTCGCAGCTCGCGTTAAAGACTGGCTTTTGGGGAGGGGGCTGAACGCTGGGCTGATGATGGTGCATTCAAGGCGCCTCGGAAACACAGGATAGAATGAAATACTATATGGAAGAACCGATACAATCGCGGAATTTACCGATCCAGTCACTCACGGTACGATCCATCACGATTTCAGCCGTCTATTGTACCGGTACACACTGAATGAACCGATTCACTCGTATCGCGGACGTTTGTATCGCGATTACGATCCGTACCGGTATATCTTCGCATCCCTAGTGTATACGTTGCCCAATCACATCGCCGATCATGCACACATGGTACACTACCGGCCAATGCAGCGCATCTTGAAGTGGGGTCGCCATATTTGTAGTCGCCCGTGTGTCTCTTTACTCAAAAGCTAATCTCGCCTACCAGGCAGGGTGAAGTAGTCCGTTTCTCCGGAATGCCTGAACGCACAGGAACCAGGGACCCCTCTAAAGATAGCTCTCGGCGTTGTGGAGGCAGACGCGGGGGTGTGAAGGTAAAAACGGGCGAAAGACGCGAACGCGACCGCGGTTTGCTATATGGCTACTGACCACTAGTTGAGAATCTTACACAGTATAGCTTTAATACATAAATTCAACAGTTGTTTTTTTTTTCTACTCAATTTTCTACTCTGTAACAAATAAATAGGATATCAACATGTATCTAAACACAGTGTCATTTCAGCACAATAACTGAACTGGCATTTCAGGGGTTAAAATGATGGTGGTAACATGACATGGAGTGTGATTGGTGAGAGCAGCAGTCAATCTAAAAGGGGGCGTTTTGTAAGCCAATAAGAACATTGCTTGCTGTGAGTTGGCTGAGTTAGCCAATCAGGTGCTTTTCAGACCAGGAAGTATATAGACATGCTTCCTTGTTTTTGACTTTGCCTGCATGAGACAGAGGACAGGAGCTGTGGGATTGTCTGAGTGAAAATAATTCTTTTTGAAGTGAGCAACGGATATTTTTGATTGAGAAGTGACTTTATTGAGCAAAACCAGAAGGTTTATTTAGAAATAAGCTTTGAGAGAGAAACGCGTCTGGCGACTGCCCAAGGCTGTCCATGTTCCGGTCTGGTTCCGGTCTCCCCCAAGCCCCCTGTGATTGGCTGAACCGGACGTAGGGAGCGCTCGGTTGTAGTCACTTGGACCGCGCGAGGTGCACCAAACGTTGCGTTTATCGTGCGCTTGCCCAGGCCTTACGGCCTGGGCATAAATATAACGATTGCATTCACCACGGCTTCGTAACTCGCGCGGCGCTCCGCCGGCTGCGCGGCCCTGGCCCGCTCTTCGCGGCCACTCGCGCCTGCGGCGCTCGGGGGCGAAGAGCAGGACCAAGGTCCGCTGGCCTTCGCGCCGCTTGTAATGTCGTGGACAATAACTTAATGTCGTGGACAATAACTGTGACATCTAACCATAAAACGAGCGCTCCCTTCATAGACACGCTTGGGAATCTGCTGGACGCGAGAGAAACTAGCAAAAACGTTTTTGTTTTGCTAGTGATTATTTCTACATTTCACTGCACAGCAGCCCAGCAATGTTCTTTGAAGCATCTCCCTTGGTAAGGCTCCACTTGACTAAATAGACCACTAAAAGTAATTTAATGGTGAGCATGGTGTTATAGGAAATGACACTTTTGAAGCATTTGTTTATTATGATGGTTTCACTTTAATAAGGGGGACAGTAACTCAGTAAGATAACTGTAGTTAATTATACCTTCAGTTTAATCAGAATATATCTATGATGAAAACATGAAGACAAAGGGATGATTTACAGTATAGGCCTATGGGTTTTAACATGGTGCTATTTCAAATAAGACTACTAATGAGTCTTCTGGCTTTGTTTTCAAGGCCGGGTTTTTTGGTTATTGGAATTGAACTGATAGTTGGATCCTGGAATCGTCTGCAGCCTGTTCATCCTTCCTGGAGTCCTAAAGCAGCATGCAGACTGGCGAGCGGCCCTTGAGAGTCGACCTGTAACCTGAAAGAAGAGGAAAGAGTTAAAGTGTGCCTTTGTCTACATGGTGGTAGGACAAGTACTGTTGCCAGGTTCATCCCTGCACACCAGAGAAATCTAAGTAAAAGTAAACAGCAGCAAGTGGTCCACTGACCATACGAACCGAACAGAAGAACAAACTGAAGGATAAAAAAGAGAGCGAGGAAAAAAAGGAAAATATTGATTGTAACTTGACTTTGATTTTTTTTTTTGTTCAATTGAAATGTTGAATTTGTTGATATTTGATTTATCATCTAATTGATTGATCTGAATTGAAGATACGAATTTAGACTGTTTATAGGATTAATTCAGATTCATTTTTCTTTACTTGTTATTGAAGTGTTTTGGTATTTTTTCAAAGGGTTCAAGTTGAGTTTAAAATTAAACAACTAAAATAAGAGCCCTGGTTCCATTATAAGAACATTATACAGACAGCTAACAACAATAATAGATTACCTTAATGTAGCAAAACCAAACAACAAAACAACATAAAGACAATAATAGGTCAGTAGAGAAAATAAAATAGACCAAGACAAAATAGAGATAAATAGCCAAAACGTTGTGGAACCAGGGACAGCGCACTATTAAATAGAGAGTTACAAATAAATCATATTTTGGTCATTCAGATACTCCTCATTTTATTTTATTTCTTTTTGGGTACATTTTACAAGTAGACAGTTGTTTCACTATTTTTTGTCTGCTACTAAATAAAACTAAAAGGTACAGAGAAACTAACAAAAGAAAAAAAAACATCTATCTCTTACCTTTGAAAGTTAGATCAGTCTCATTGTGCTTCATTCTGTTGTACAAACAGCAACCATCTCCCTCCACGAATCTAGAGTCTTCTGCTTACCTAGTCCACACATTCTTTGAGTGCCTAGTTTTAGTAACTATATTATTGTCCAGACACGGGTTATACTTGCATCTGGTCTCATTATTTACCTCTCTGGCTCCAGTAGACAAACCTATCTTGCCCAACCTCTAACCCCATGCTGTAATTTGGTAACTGTCATATACTACCTTTACGACACAGGTGTTGCATATAGTTATTATTTATCATTGATGTTTTCTTGTTTTTTTTTTTTTTTTTTTTTTTTTTTAAGAGAAATCTCTACTTGATAAAAAAATACCTGACTGTTAATATTTTACACTTTTTTTAATTATGTTTTATGTTTTATAAGAAATTCATTGGATTAAAGCTTTGGCAGCTCACCTGTTTTTGCATATCTGTCCCAGCGAGGTGTCTTGAGTGAGGAGGTGTAAAAATAATATGCATTCATCTTAATGTAATTTTTGATGACTGGTAATGGTGGTTTTTGATGGGAATTCTTATCTCCTGACATACAGTGTGCTGTTCAGGGGGAGAAGCAGACTCACAGACACTGTAAAGCCAGGACTTGGCATTCACTGAACGCAAATGAATGAACACTGGTCAGTTTGGGGGCATTTTCGGTCCAAGTGTCTTGGGTAATGTGATATTTTTCTAGTTATGGGCTAAATACTGAGTAATTACCAGGTAAGGTCATGGAATTGATCACGCTTTACTTTACAGTCCAAACCAACAGTAACTACTGGGTAATTTCCATGTAAATGCCTTTTGTAGTTATTGGGTTAATACTGAGTAATTACCAGGTAAGGTCATGGAATTGATCACGCTTTACTTTACAGTACAAACCAACAGTAACTACTGGGTATTTTCCCTGTAAATACTTTTTGGAGTTATTGGGTAAATACCAGGTAAGTACCTTTGTATATGCACAGATTATAATGGGTTACCTATCAAGGTAAGGACCAGGTAAATAACATGATAGTTAACATGAAATTAAACGGTAATTACCTAGTAATTTCTAAGAAAATACATAGGAATTACCTAGACATTAATAGGTATATTACATGGTAGTTACCATGTAATTATATAGTAATTGCATAAGCAACTACTCATAAATTCCTGGTAGTATCAAAGAAAATACCTGGTAAATACCAGGCAATATACCTTGTAATTACTATGTGTATTACCAGGTAGTTACACTATAATTACATGCTAAATACATAATAAAATACTTATAATTACCTAATAATTACCTTGTAGTATACAAGAAAATACCAGGTAACTACCGGGTAATAAACCTAGTAATTGCTAAGTGTATTACCAGGTAGTTACACTATAATTACATGCTAAATACATAATAAAATACTTATAATTACCTAATAATTACCTTGTAGTATACAAGAAAATACCAGGTAACTACCGGGTAATAAACCTAGTAATTGCTAAGTGTATTACCAGGTAGTTACACTATAATTACATGCTAAATACATAATAAAATACTTATAATTACCTAATAATTACCTTGTAGTATACAAGAAAATACCAGGTAACTACCGGGTAATAAACCTAGTAATTGCTAAGTGTATTGCCAGGTAGTTACAGTATAATTACATGCTAAATACATAATAAAATACTTATAATTACCTAATAATTACCTTGTAGTATCTAAGAAAATACCAGGGAACTACCGGGTAATAAACTAAGTAATTGCTAAGGGTATTACCAAGTAGTTAATATGGAATTACCAGGTACATGCTTTAAATTACCTAGTAATTACCTGGTAGTTCTCAGGAATGTATCTGGGAATTACCAGGTAACACCAGGTAATTACTATGTAAAATACATTGTAATTACCTTGTAATTACCTAGTTATTACTCAGTAAATACGGGGTGGTTACCAAGTAATTACCTTGTAATTACGTGGTAACTACCATGTAATTACTGTACCGGAAAGTAAAGGGTTACCGACAAGGTCAAAAAATAATTTTACATGGTTCAACTGGACCATGTAAGACAGTGTTAGGAAACATATCTGGTGAGTTTTGCAATGTATATTTTTAATTTATAGCAACCCCATCAGGCAGAGTTTATATTTGTCGTGGAAGTAATGCACACAACTTCTAATGGTGAACATTTCATCCATCACATGAATTTGAGAAACTAAAGGCAAAATGAGAAACAGCACAAAAACAGTATGATATCAGCCCTTCGGGCTTAAACCTCTAATGATGTTCATTTGAGACAATAGGATTGCATAGCGTTTTGAAATGTCTTTCATTCAGAGGAGCTTTTATGTTGCAAATGAACAATACACAGTCCACACCAATGTGGACAGAGAGAGAGAGAGAGAGAGAGAGAGAGAGAGAGAGAGAGAGAGAGAGAGAGAGAGAGAAGTGTGTGTGTGTGTGTGTGTGTGTGTGTGTGTGTGTGTGTGTGTGTGTGTGTGTGTGTGTGTGTGTGTGTGTGTGTGTGTGTGTGTGTGTGTGTGTGTGTGTGTGTGTGTGTGTTCTGCAGTGGATAATCGTATTCATTGCAGTTTAATGTGGTGGAAGGTTTCCCCTTGTACCATAAAGAAGAGTAAAGCCCCAGGTACAGACAGTATGAATGTGTTTTTGAATATACAATTGGGTAGCATATTTTGTGACAGGGATCTCTGGGACACTGAGAGGGACACAATTTTTATTTAATGTAATCTGTTTATGCCTGCTCTCATTGTTGGGTAATTGTTGGGAAACCTTGTATGTCCAAAGCCTTTCGTTTTTATTATTATTTAAAAACATTTTAAATCATGAAAATACCTGATCTACAAGCTCTTAGATCTGCTATTTTCACTACTTTAGCACCACCATTTTTTCAAACACATTTTTGGACACTGATCCACAGATCTTGCCCTAAAATCACACAAAGCGGTACACAGTATGTCTACACTCATGTCATCAACATGGATCTGTCCCATTTAGTGCCACCATCAGGCCCATTTTTTCAAACACATTTTTGGACACTGGTGACCTGACGGTCGCTCATGTCCCTATTAGGGAGTCTTACTGGTCTACAAGCTCTTCTAGGTCTGCTATTTTCACTACTTTTGTGTGACACACTCTTGTATGATGAAGTGCGGCATTAAATTACGAAAGATAAATTACGTTTAAATATGGATCTTAGAGGTTTCTGCCTGACAGCAACATCATGCTGCCAACAAGGACTGTTGGCTGTTTTGAGTCCAAGAAATGCGTTTTGCCAAATGTGCTTTCAAAGGGAGACATAATGGACACATACACACACACACACACACACACCAACAGATGAGAAGACAGACGGACAGATAAAACGTACAGATGACCAACAGCCTACACACCAGGGCAAAGTTTATAAAACAGCACTCACACTTGTTTTAAAATGACAAATGGTTTCAGACATCTGGCACAGTCAACCAGAGAGATGGTTGTGTAACCCAGGGTTGATAATCTATAGTATGTAGGCACATTAAAAAACTGAAAATGTGTCTGAAAGAAAATATATTCCACCATATTAATCATATGAAAAATGTATATACTGTATAAGATAATCTGTCAGGATACCAAAGGGTTAAACACATATGATTATGCAGTGAGAAAACTAAACACAAAAATGTCAGCTATGTACTGAACATGTCATTTCCTTAACTCATCTGCTGCCATTTAACAATACCTTCGTACTCCCACCTGCCATAAGTCTCCATAGACTTCCATGTAATTCATAGTGCACGGATCATGCACACCCATGCCTAGATCATGCACCACGTGTGTCCACATTGCTCACAGCTTTCAAACAAAAAAATCCGAATGGAAATCCGTTCAGGCATTCATGAGATAACAGCCATTATGTTTTCCTAAAATGTAAACAAAGATGGCTGCCATGCTTGAAAGATGGGGTTGCTATGGGGGTTAAACATGCGATTTCGCGATTGCTATCATGCCTACAACATTTTTTGGGGTCAAAATTTTAAAAAAAAGAAAAAAAATGTTTTTTTTTTTTTTTTTTTCCCGGGATTTACGGGCTTGGCAGGGATGTACAATGGGATTTTTTCGGGATTTTCGGGCTTGGCAGCAAATGATCAGGCATGCCCACGGTATTACAAAAAGACCCGCCCTTGCCTTGTCAACAACATCACAGCCTTTAGTAAGGCTTTTGATCGCTTGGAATTTCTATACGGTATGGTACTCCATCAGCTCAGGTTAATGTGGGAGGATTGGCTTCTCGGAAATATTTGATTTGAAACGAGGAGTTCACCAGAAGGGTGGGGGATACTGAGTTCAATTACGTTGATGTTGTACTGCTTAATGCATATTTGATTCCATGTGAAAAATCTATAAATATTCAATGTGTTGCTCACATAAAAATTCAACAGAGAACAAGTTAAAAAGTAAACAAACAAGCCAAAGGCACAGGCCGAGGGTTGAACTCGATGGACACTTAATTCTGTTGGATTCTGAAAAATGCTATTTCTCTCTCGTTTTGCCCATCTTGGGCTTGCTTGAAAGTATGGTACGCAACCAAACATTTGAAGCACACAAACATTATACTTTGACCCTAGCTGTGGCCCCATATGCCACTTTACATTTTTGTGTGTGAGTGGGCACATCTACACGGCACGCACACACACAGGCAGGCACGCACACATACTAATATGATTCATCCTCACTCCTGAATGCTCTGTAACAAAACATAACAAAATATGCAATATGAAGCATTCTCCTGCCCCCGCAACAGCACATACACATTATTTTGTCTCTGTCGGTTGGAAACCTTGTATATCCAAAACCGTAGTATTTTATAATTAATTTAAAAACTGTTTTAAAATAGTGAAAATAGCCATTCTACCAGCACACAGCACTTCGCATCGTGACCTGTTGTGAGCTTGTAGCGACCTAGCAGTTTGACCTTATAGTATGATGAAGTAGGGCCAAGGACCCTTTAGTTGAGAGAGAGAGATGAAGCAGGGACCCCCTGCCCCCACAACCTTTTCATAGATTCCATATAGTTTCATCGTTTGACAGCACAATCATCACTGTATTTCGGATACATGTCAATTTGTTTTCAGATATTTAACCACTTGAGCCTTCATTACCTAATAAACTTGACCTTTTACTCTGTACTTAGTCCGCTCTTTTCCCCCTCTACACCAAACCTGTTTGCCGAAGTGCAAAGCGTTGTGAGCTTGTAGATCTGCTATTTTTGGCTACAGTTCTCAGAATATGGCACTAGGTTTCAAGTTGTTATTATAAAAATGATTGGAAGATTTGGAGGACCCCCTGTAGTAACTCTGAGGACCCCCTAGAGGTCCCGGACCCCCTGTTGAAGACCCCTGAAGTAGGGCATAAATGTTGAAATATGGAGATACAAGGTTTCTGCCTGACAGCAAAGATTTCAAAGTTCACTCGCTCCTTCTCTCTTTCGCTCGATTGGCTCTGTTCTGCTACTCTCTCTCCCTCCGTTCAATTCCTCCTCCATCTTTCTACTTTTATTTCCGCATCCCTCCCTCCCTCTCCCTCTGCATTGGCGACTTCTCTCCTTTTCTTTCTCCTTCCTTCTCCTTTTCTCTTCTTCCTTTCACTAACCTTTTTTTCACCCCCGTTCTCTCCTTCCCTCTACTCTCTGCCTTTTCTCTCGCTTTCCTTTATTTCCTTCTTCTGCATTCTTCTTTTTCCCCTCTTCACTCTTTTGTGCTTTTCTATCTCTCCCTATCTTTCTTTTCCCCTCCCTATCTCTCTTTCTCTATACTGTATCTACCTCTCTTTCCGTGTGGGATTGACGCAGCAATCTGCAGCAATATGCCTGCCTCAGCAACACACATGCACGCACACATGCACACGCACACACACACACACACACACACACTCACAATTCTGAATGAGAGAGAGGGAGAGGACAGGAGGACAGGCGAGGGAAGGCGAGGGAAGGGGAGATAGAGAGAAATACAAAAATAATTTAGCATTTGTCAAGATATGAGAAAGCAGCCTTGTAGGGTCTCTAATCTCGATTTTACTGGCTCACACACACACACACACACACACACACACACACACACACACACACACACACACACACACACACACACACACACACACACACACACACACACACAATCATTCCGAGGTGAGGTAAGGCCACCATTGAAGAGAGGCGGAGAACACAAAAAGAATAAACGAGTACTAAATGCTAATCCTTTGGTCACTTTAGGACACACACACACAAGCACGCACGTGCACACACGCACACACGCACGCACGCACGCACGCACGCACGCACACACGCACGCACACACACACACGCACAGAACATCAATATGAGGCGCCAGTGCGGCATGGCTCAGGAGGTAGTACAGCTGTTTAGGAACCGAAATGTTCCTGGCTTCTTGTCAAAGTGTCCTTGAGCAAGATGCTGAACCCTTACTGTATAGCTGCTGTCTGAATGTGTGTGAATGGGTGAATTTAACACGCGTTGTAAAGCATACAGGATGAAAGCAGTATAGAAATGCATGGGTTTCTGTACTCCCTATAAGATCATACTCTTGTAGCTTGTAGATCTGTTATTTCCGGTGCATTGATTGATTGAAGACTTTATTAGAAGTTTGCATAGAAAAAGGTACAGTTTCATGACGGTACAGTTCACTGGTACAAGGTCAACTAAGGGTCAGGGGAGGCTGGGCTAGGTTTGTTATTGCCAGTTGCGAATGGCTGCCGCCTGTAAGTGTTTTTTCAGGGCGATTTTAAAGGTTGCTAGGGACCCACACTCCTTTAAGGCCTTCGGTAGGGCGTTCCACATTTTGGAATTGGTTGTATAGCAGAAGAACGAGTTTGACCCTTTGTTTGAGTTGACTTTGGGTTGAACGTGATCTGTGGTGCTGCCTCTGGTGTTGTAATTGTGGATGTCCTTAAAGTTTATAAAGTATTTTGTCAGGTACATGGGTATCTTAGTGGTGTAGTGTATCTTGTACACCAGGCCTATTGCAAGTTGCTGTACTCTGTCATCTACTCTGAGCCACCCCACTCTTAACTGGTGAGTAGTGGTGAGGTGAGTTTGATAGGGAAGGTTAAGCAGGACCCTAATTAATTTGTTTTGGGCTGTTTGGAGCTTAGTTTACAGGGCTTGTGGGGCTTCACGATACCATACATGGATTCCGTAGTCAAAGAGGGGCTGGATTATTGCACCAGCTATGGTCTTCAGTGTGTTGAAGTTGACCATCGGGGCGATCCTCTGTAGGAAACGAGTTTGTTGGTTGATTTTATTTATTACCTTTGAAGTCATCTTTTTGCTGGAAATATTAGCTTCAAGGATACATCCTAAGTAGGAGATTTAGTTTTTTCGTGTATATGCATATGCAAAGTTCAACCAAGTATAACTCATACTTACTGTAACTTCTCTTATCTCTCCCTTCATCTCTCTCTCTCTCTCTCTCAGCAAACTTTATTATAATGACCATAACAGTTAGTCAGTTTCTAAAGACACTTTATAACTGACTAAGTTACGTTTCTGATGTGCTGTTCCACTGAGCTTATATGCATTATGACCAGCACTTCATAAACCTCGTTATAAGTTGTTATGCATATTGTATAATTGTAAGCATTTATAACAGGTTATAAGGCAAACATGTTACAGTATATAGCCTTATAAGTGTATTATAATGTACCTGTATTATAAATGTGAATTATCACAAATGATTATAGAGCCTATACCTTTAATTAGTGTTTACTTTCTTCTTTTTTCCCCTGCTGAATCCCCCCTTTTTTCTTTTTCATTAGTTTTGTCCTATTTCTTTTTCATTAGTTTTGTCCTAACCGTCCTTTTAAAGTAGAACATGTAATTCAAAATAGACATGGAGAGAGACTGAGAGAAGGGCACAGGGAGAGTGATGGAAAGAGAGATGGAGGTGGAGAGGGAAAAGGTTGGAGGAAGAGAGAGAGAGATGTGGAAACGACTAGGGCAGGGGTCTTCAACAGGGGGTCCGGGACCGCTAGGGGGTCCTCAGAGTTACTACAGGGGGTCCTCCATCTGGGGGTCCCTGCTTCATCTCTCTCTCAGCCAAGGAGTCCTTGGCCTGAAAACGTTGAAGACCCCTGGACTAGGGAGAGAGAGGGAGAAAGTGATAGCATGAAAAAGGGGGAGGGAGGGCGAGTAACAAAAGAAGAGACAGAGTTGAAGACAGAGAGAGATGAATACAATGAGACAAAGCAACACACGAGAGAGAGAGAGAGAGAGAGAGAGAGAGAGAGAGAGAGAGAGAGAGAGAGAGTGGAAGACTGGAAACAGTTAGTTATGTGAACCCTGTCCAACGGTCTCATATCCAATTAGTATGCTCGTTAACCCCACAGTTCTGAGGTCTGCCTAATTAGTAGCTACAATAAAAACTGTAAAACGACACTGTACAATATACAGAGGGCTCTGACATGAAGCCAAGCTCAGCAGGTACACCAAACCAGGGACGTGCAGCGAATAGTAGAGAGGCAGGGGCTGAATAGAAAAGGGCCTCTTGGTGAAAATATTGAAAATAGCAGACCTCCAAGCTCACAACGTGTCAACGCATTATTTTCGGTACTTATTCATGGTCTGGAAAGGGCACTTTTTACAGATGGGTAAAAGGGCAGGGGCTCAAGCCCCCTTTGTCTATGTGAGCACGTGCCTGCACCAAACCACAGAGAGACAATCTGACGTGTTTTCACACTTTTTTGGAGCTGTGTGCAGCTCCCTATACGTGGCTGTGTGGGTCTGTCTGTGTGTGTGTGTGTGTGTGTGTGTGTATGTAGCCTGACTTCGGCGCGTAACTAGTGCCGCACCATTTACGCCACTCGCGCAATATATACATCAAAATGTGCGGCTCGGCCGGGAATGGTGTTCTATTACCTTTCGTTCCGATCCGCCTTACCATGCCGACGTAATCGGCAAAAAACGACGCTTAATTGTCCCCATTGACTTATAATGGGACAATGCAAGAAATCACTTTCAAGTATTTTTCTCTCGTAAACCATAGGAGCTACAGTTTCAAACCTCGGAGAGGAGATTCATAATGATTTTAAGAATGAATCGAAAAATAATTACATCACTCGGCCTCATGGTGGCGCTATAACGGCCCACTTTACGTTTTGCCCCGTAACTCTTGAACCGTAGATCGGAAAATTAAAATTCTTTTTTCCCTGGATTCCTTGGGTCAAGACGCATCTCCCCATATAGGCCACGCCCATTTGCGCCAGGATAGATTTTCCGCCATCTTGAATTTTCTCCAAAACACACTTTTTGCTCCTTTTCCTACATATTTTCTTCAAATGTCACAAAAATCGGTACACATGATCTACACACACACACACACACACACACACACACACACACACACACACACACACACACACACACACACAGCTCCACTTCACACGGGTGTGATTTTTTTATCCTTAAACGTAAAAGTCTTTGTCTCCTGTAAGTAAATATTGTTTGAATTAAGATGAATCAACAAATCACCATTGAACATGCTAGCGTACAGACAAATACCACTTGGTATGACCAGAGACGGAGACGATAACAACTCGCTTCCAAAACAAATATTAGGCTTGACAAGCAGCAGATGCACTGCATGACCTGCAGATGTCATCTTCAATCTCTCACTTTGTCTTTCCTTCCGCCCCTGTATATTTTCGTCACCAACACATGAACCATGTAAATTATTGAAATGTTTCGTTACTCAATGACGTGAGAGGATGTATGTATGAGGATGTTTTTCCTCTACTAATTGTAGGGAGCACAGATCCTTGGACCTCACTGTTCTAGCGAGAGACAGTAAATTATAAACTCCAAGACATGTTTCCTTCCAAAGCAATTTTGTTTGGTTTTTTTCTTTTTTTTTTTTTTTTTAGTGAATCAATTAAACTTTAAAACATCTTTTAAAGATAGAAGGGAGCTGAGTGCTCATGGCTAAATCAAGGACATTCTACGGCACCGATTGCCTGGGGAGCAGAATATTCACTTATTTAGCATTACTGAGACTGGTTTCCGTGATTTCTTTCAAATGTCAAGAAGAAAATCAGCGTGGAAGAACATTTCTTTATTCAAATCGTTAAAATTAATACTATTATAATTACATTATTCTGTAATAGAATTCAGCCCATGTTCACAACTTGAACTGTACGTGCCTTTTGGTGCCTCAACCCCCCGTGTGACATTTTCATTTGATCCAATGATTACATTGATGCACTTTGGAAAAGAATAATTTGACTCACAGCAGGTTGGAAACTCTTTGGAAAGGCTAACCTTTCCTACATTTAATATTTTACTTGGCCAGTTCAAATCCTGTCGGCTGTGTGTCAACGCTACATCAAGGACAGTTGTGAATTCCATCTTTTTTTATGTTGGTGGTGAAAGGGGTGTGTGTGTGTGTGTGTGTGTGTGTGTGTGTGTGTGTGTGTGCGTGCGTGCGTGCGTGCGTGCGTGCGTGCGTGTGTGTGTGTGTGTGTGTAGGCTCAGAATCAGAGGCAATAACATTGCAAAGACAATCACAAGCCTTCTTATTTCATGTGTCTTCTATTGGTCTAAACGATGAGTAACGCAGAGGCCACACACATACACGTCGCACACTGACTTCTTTTTAGTAAGGCACACCAGGCTGCTGGCTCATTGGAAATGTCACACAAGAAGCCCTTTGTCCTCTGCTGTCACTTGGCCTCTGGCAGACACTTGACGTTCGCCACTTGCGTACAGCTTGGCTCAAGCTTCCAGGGCCCTCTGCTACGCAGAACCATGCATGATGTGACCGTGACAGTTTAACACTGTCTATGTGTTTATAAGGAATCCACAAAGGATCCATCTGTATTGAATATGAAAATAATAAGTTATTCTTTACAATCAATGAAAGATTATTGGAATGTGTGTTTTATAAGTAATATTTCCCAGAATATATATGAAATCTTTGTAGCATTATTCACAAATACAATGAGATCAATAACAGTACAAAGGGTAACATTATTAAAAAGGCAGAAATAAGTGCAGTTGAGAAAGGAAACCCATTATAGGTCTTATGCAGGCTCCTGCACACATAGACATCAAAGCGTTGTGAGCTTGGAGGTCGGCTATTTTCGAAATTTTCACCAAAACTTTTAGAAATGCCCCTGCCCATGCCTCTCTAACATTCTCTGCACGTCCCTGGTCTTATGCAAGGTTCTCACCTAAAATAATAAACACTTAGTACGTTAAACATAGTAATCAAACATAAGACATGACAAGCAACCAGTAGGCTACCTTGTGTGCAGTTAAATGTGTGTGTGGTAGTGGTGCGCGGGCCGACCCGGTGCCCCCACCCGCCCGCCAACCCGCCCGCCAGCGGGTGGGTGGGTGGGTGGGTCAAGGTTTCAGACCTTTTCAGGCGGGCGGCGGGCGGGTGGGTTATCACCACTCTCACGTGCAAAAAATAAATAAGAATAATCACCTGTTCTTATTTGCCTTTTATTCTTAATAAGAGTAGGCCTATAAGAATAAGAATACAACGTTTGAATACGAGCACGAGCGAGCGAGTTTTAAAATGCGCCAGAGAGGAGCGAGGTTTCTCCTCCGCTCCTTGGACCGTCCCAATTGGGGCCGCGAACCACATCTTGCCAACATTTGACACAACGTGAGCACAGCAGAGAAGATGCACAAACAATTCAGCGCGTGTCGCTGATCAGGATTTCACTTAAATGTATCTGAGCTCTGACTCTCTGTCATCCACACAAGTCTGTTTATAGCTAAATACTTTGTGTCGGTTAAGTTATATAACCAGCCAGTCAACGGATACGATTTGAAATGCAACTTTCACAAGTGAGGCGGATTTTTTGACTGAATGAACCAACCACGCTCACCTCGAATCGCTCCCATCTCTCCAATCTGGTGATTAATCAATAACCAACAGGATTTAATATTGTCCGTCTTTTGCTGTCTGTTTAAAGTGCAAGGCGCTGTATAAATATGATTTACATAAAACCGCCATTCTTACCCCAACGATGCCCGGCGATTAGAGAGAATGAATGTCTTTTAGGCTAAACCCCAATTTGAACAACACGTTTGTTTATTTAGCCCATGACAATATTGTGCTACTGTAAACCTTTCTGTAAAGCGACTTTGGGTACTTAGAAGAGCCGTATATAAAGATGAGCTATTGTGGAGCTGATATACCATCTTTTTTTTAAATGCGGGTTGCGGGGCGGGCAGATTCGTTGATTTGTATATTGTTCTGCGGCGCGGGCGCGGGTGGGTTACGTTCCGTGCGGGCTGTGGGTCGTGCGGGTTATGAAAAAAACCTCACCCGCGCAACACTAGTGTGTGGGTCTATGTGTGTTAGTGTGCGTGTGTGCGCGACTGCGCGTGTCTGCACGTGTGTATGTGTATCCAGAAGTAGGACTACATCATAGTAGAAGCAAAGAAATAGATTAACATTACTCTCAACTAGGAAATGCTCTGGTGAACAAAATGGTAGTCCCATTGGGATTTGGTTGAAAATAGGCCAGCCACACCGTTACGCCGCAATTTTCCAAAACCTTTCTACCTAAGAATACGAGAGGCCGCGTCCCCGGCCGGGACGGCCGGCCGTTTGCGTCCGTGGACGCGGCCTCGCGTCCACGGACGTTTTTTTCGCGTCCGCGTCCATGGACGCGTCCACGGCCGCGTCCATGGACGTGGACGCGGCGGCCAACGGCTCTTGCTGGGAGAATACACATGGCCTTATCCATTCTGTTGTAACTAATTCGCTCTGGATAAGAATGTCTGCTAAATGCTTAAAAATGTAACTGTAGTGGTGATGTGGGGGGTATAGTAGTTCAACTAAGGGGCATGTTTACACAAAGCGGCTATCACATGCAGGCTAATATCAATCATATTACATTATGATTTCTTTGTAATAGAGGCAGCAGTTGTTCAGGAGGTAAAGTGGCCATCTGGAAACCCGTGGCTCCACCTGGTAACATGTCTCAAGACACTGAATTGCTCCTGGTGAGCTGGTTGGTGGTTGGCTCTGGCATCAATGTGTGGATGGGCGAATATGAGGCATACAATGTGAAGTGCTTTGAGTGACTAGTAAATCGTTGAATGTAAGACCATTTACCACAATGTCAATCACATCACATGTGATTTGTATTACAGAAAAACATTCGGTGCACACAGCTGAAATTGAAAATAAATGGTAAAAGGTGCATTTACTCTGTATAGGGCATTTGTCTAAAGCGCTTTACAATGTGCATCATTCACTCATATTCACAGACAGCGGAGGAGACCATGTAAGGCACCAACTGCTTATTGGGAGCAGTTAGGGGTTAAGTGTCAGTACTTAAGGATATTTTAGCTCGAAGTTGAATGGACCTTCCAATAGGCTATATGCATATACACCATTTTGTTCTACTTCCGGGTGTCTTTCGACTTCCTTCACAGGTGTTACCAATGATACTAATGAAGTGTCTGTTCCATTCTGGTCAAACAGAGTCAGGGTGCTGATATTGTGCATGTTGGCTCACTATGGAAACACTCTGCTACACCAGTGGGTCTCAAAGTGTCATTGAGTGGGTTCCAAATGTCCCCATACAGGTGTGTAACTCTGACAGTACAAATGGAGGCAAATGGACCTGCAAGGGTCCATTTGATTCCATTCGTTGATTCCATTTGTACAGAGTCATGGGGGTCCTTGAAATTAAAGAACCACTGTACAATAAATCAAACAGACCCTTCATTAGTATCATCAGTAACACCTGTGAAGGAAGTCGAAAGACACCCGGAAGTAGAACAAAATGGCGTATATGCATAGAGCCTATTGCAAGACGGCCGCTCTACCTCCTGAGCCGAACCTTATAGATAGACGAAGTGCACACTTGAGAGGCAGAGGCAGAGCTATAGTCAGCAGAGCATCTATACTATAATTAGAGAGATCAGTCAGTCAGTAGGTCAGTCAGTCACACAATGCATTATCTATTCACTCGCTTCAGCGACTGATCTCAAATTTAACATGGCATTGGCCATTAGCATTATACACACAGTGACGGAGCCCGAATTACATTTTTCACAAATTCAAGCTATTTATTAGCGTTTCTTCACTCTACAGCTCTACAGCCTGTTACCTGGGTTACGGTCCGTTCCTCCAGGCCATGGGATCTGTAGCCCCGGGCCCACACACACCTCTCTCACAGTTAGGAATGTCTCTCTCTCTCTCTCTCTCTCTCTCTCTCTCTCTCTCTCTCTCTCTCTCTCTCTCTCGTCACGCTTGCAACGGGTGATGTGTGTCTCATCTTCCAACGGGTATGGAAAAATTATGTGGAGCAAGCACATACATCCCCATACTTCTATTCACCTAATTTTGCTCTTAAATTATTTGTATCCATCATAAATATACACCCCTCCATGGGCTGCTCCTTACATTATGATGCTCCCACATATTCTCACGCACGCAGCATGCAGTTACAGTTACTTTCTCCATAACCCACACGCACATATCTTCGAACGGGTAAGGTCTAGTCTCTTGTTAACCAGCAGAGCTGGACATCCACTTGGGGGGTGGAGGGGGAGTTGAGCATGTATCCTGCTGTTAGGTGGAGGGGACTGATAGACTAGCAATTCTGTATTCTGCCTCTTTCCTCAGCACTTATCTCACCTATTGCAGCCTTACTACATCCGTCTTACACAATCATTGCAGGAAATAGTTGTCTGCGCACTATAGCTCAGAGTCGCCTGTGTACGCTAGTGCTTGTAATGATGGTCATGTAGGAATTTAAGTTTATTACAGTAGTTACGGTTTTGTCTCAGAATAAAGCAAGCATCAGAAAACCTAAAATCTTACATGTAGGACATCTACGTGCAAAGAGTGATTACAACGAGGGGGCACAGTGGCACAGTCGGTAGCGCTGTCGCCTCACAGCTAGAGGGTCCTGGATTCGATTCCCGCTGTGGGCGCTGGGGGCGTGTTCTCTCCTCCGCGTCATCAGTGCCCATACCATATGTGGGGTTGGCAAAAGGGCCTTTCTGTGTGGAGATGTTCTCCCCGTGTCACCTAGGTAAAAATGTACCCTCACAAAAACATGCAGTAATCCTGGTCTCTATACTGCCTCTCCCTAGCCAGACGTGTTCCTTTCACGCACTATGTCCAGCCGGTGAAACTCCCCCCTGTCAGGTGAAAAGAAGCGGCTTGGACTACTCATGCACAGAAGGAAGCATGAGGTCAGTCCGTTGCTCTCCCCATAAAGCTTTATAAATTATTTTAAATTAACATGGCAAGTATTGTAAGGCAATCCATATTTATCGGTATAACAATGAAAACTTGTTTTTTAAAGTTGTAACAAAAGTAATTCCTGTTGAGATTGACACATTTCACCCAGGTTTTTTCATCTCACTCACGTCACTTTGTCTGCTGACCTCACTCAGCAACAAAACAAACAGAAAATTCACAGGACTCCATGATGTGCACTGCAATGTACTTTCAAATGCACTACATTGCAGGCGTTTTTTGAGAGTGAAAAAATAAGAAGACACGTGTGTGACATGTGTGATCTGGGCAGCTTGCCCCAGGAAATGTGCCAAGCTCAATATGCAACAACGTTATGTATTTAGAAAACAGAGGGTAAGGAGTGCATCTGTTTGGCTGTAGAGTAAAAGTCTCCCATGCAAGGTGCTCTTTGGTAGCCAGGTGACAAAATGTTTGCAAAAAAAGTTAAACCTTGGAGGACAGTTAAAAAGCCTTTATTTTAGGGCTAATGCATGGCAAGAAATATAAAAAAAGCACCTACGCGTTGCGGCACAATGCCTTCTTCAGGGTGACTAAGCAAAACAGTTGAACAAACATGAGGCTAAAACCATGCCAGGGCAAAATGTAGACTTATACATATGAAAACCTACCCAAAACCACTTTAAAAGAACCAAAAAAGAAACACCAAAAAAGAAACGGTATGTATTTGTTATATTAATGTTATATTCAAATCGTAGAGTTTTGCCAATTATTTGGGCGCCCTCTTGCAATATCCTCACGACCCACCAGTAGGCCCCAGCCCACAGGTTGAGAATGATGCCATAACACATATACCGGTACCATTTACAAAGTCAGGTCATCCTGCTGTTGGCCTTAATGTATCGACTATACATTATGCTCCACTAAAGATCACAGATGGACAGACCTATAGTCCCCCCGGAGGCATGGTAGGGGAATAATAATAAACTACTGTTCCACTTTGTTGAAGTTGAGAGAGATGTGTTTAGTGTGTACAAAATCGATACTCCATGCCGAGCTGCAGTAGCTCCTATCCATTTATTACAGGAGAGGTGCTATAAAGACACAGGTAAAGGTCCCTGGGTGCTGTCAGACTCCAGTTAATCTGTTTGTTTCACTCAACAGTATCCACAGGCTGGGTGGTACAGCTCCAAGGCAATTCACACGGTGTTAGGTAAGGAGTCCGTCACAGAAGAGTCAACTAATGTGACTTTCAGAAACTTTTCCTGTGAATGCCTAAACTTTCCAAGCGCCCCCACCCCCTCCCCTCCCACCAACCCCAAATAAACTGATTTTGTGAAATCTGAGATGTCCCAGGGCTAATGGTAATGCAGCTCATGCAAAGTTACACACACATGCACGCAACGCACGTACTCGCACACGCGCGCGCGCGCACACACACACACACACACACACACACACACACACACACACACACACACACACACACACACACACACACACACACACACACACACACACACACACACACACCACACACACACACACACCATTATTTACCCACCCTCAGGATAGGAGTGCAGGAGACAGGATTACTGCCCATGTTCCCACTACAAAGTGTGACAGTGAGCAAAAGATAGCCGCTTCTAATCTTTCCAGCATACCTCAGAAAACCTGGACAGGAAATGCTAATGGAATAATATAGCCGTCCTTCCAAAAAGTCTCTTCCTAAGTCTACAACTGATTCAGAATGCCACAGATCATCTACATTTTACTGGCTCCAAAACATTTGACCACATCTCTCTTAAAATGATTACATATATGGTACAAAGCCAATGTGTTTGTAAAGTTGTCTATAGTAACACATCTAACAAAGTTTGAAATTCTAAATCCCTATGGAGGAATTTTTGACTGCTGTTGAAAGTTGGAGTCATCACTTTTCACAGTTTTGTGAAAAGTTCGGAATCATTCAGAATCAATCATTCACTCAGCTACTACTTAAAGCAGATTTTTTGGGGGGTATTTTTTTCCCTGTATAGTATTATATACTGTATAAGTGAATGGGCCCCCCAACTTTCAACAGCTGTCAAACAAATCCCCTAGGGATTTAGAATGTCAAACTTTGTTGTGATGTGTTACTAGACACCTTTACAAAAACATTGGTGAAGACATTTCTTGGTAAGGAATGTATTCCCAGATTTTATTATTCTCTGACTATTTGGAATCCTCTGCCAGAGGAGATGCAGGCTCGCTGAATCCATGCCTTGTATCCAATGTCTGCTTGACACCCACTTTTACAAATTCGCTTTTAACGCCTAACCCTCCTATAGTTTAAATGTATTTATAATGTGTTTATTATTCATTTGTTTAGTTGTAGCCTATTTGCCTATTGTATGTGCATTTGTATTATTGTGTGAAGCACTTTGTAACACTGCTATTAAACAGTGCTGTACAATGGAAGTGGATTTATTATAATAATGCCCTGCCTTCCCTGAATGCCTTGAGCAGCATAATCAACCATCAGCTGTTAATATTGGAGCTGCTGGGCAGCCAGTAATAGAAGACTGAGGCAGCTCCGACCCGGTTGTTAACCACTCTCAACCTGGGATTCCTATTTTGTGCGTTGTTATTATTTGTGTCATTCATTATGGAAAAAGGTACGACAATGAAAAGTAAAAAAGTCAACAACACTGTCATAGACAAAGTTTAAAAAGGGCTTAAGTGGTTAATGCATATATGCTCAGGAAAGCATCCTTGAATTACTAATGCTTAAACATGGTGGTAGTTCCCTAAGGCAAAAGTAAGTAAGTAACAAACTGGAAAGAGTGGCGATATGCAAAAGTATAGTTGAAACTACTTTTGGCACTTTATCCTAAGGTTAAAGCTTTCTCCTCAGGCCAGACTAATCTTAAATAATTTCTTCATCTCTGGAACTCTTACAGTAAATACCCCTCCAGGGACCAGCTTCACTGTAAAGCTATTCCTCATCAAATTGTTTCTTTTGTAAGTGGGGTTGGCTGCAGAACAAAATTACTAAAAGGGAGAGCTAGATTGATTGTCTTGCCACTCACGTTGTTGCTAAGCCTTAAAAAGGCACTAAACTAACAGCACGCTCAGCAGGCAAACCTTTTCAAACAATTCATAACAATATAGAAACTCTTGAGACGCAATTATAGCATACTGTATGCTCTTCCAAAATCGATAAAATCAACTGGTATGTCAAAGCACATATCTTTTCTTCTGTTGTAGAAGAAAAGAATTGCATTTGAATCATTCATTCATTCATTCATTCATTCATTCATTGTTTCATGTATTTATTTATATCCATTAGGAAACTTTGTCTGTGTTATGACTCATGTGGCATCAGATCACGTGCGACAAGACAACACAGACATCCATGAAGACATACTATACATAATACACATAAAATCACTTCCCAACTGATCACAAAAAAGGCACATTTAGGATTGGCAGAACATAATATGAAGAGTGGTACCACCTACGTTTTGGTACTGGTAGTTCAGGATTCAAGGGTTTTTGTGATGTGGTTTCACCTCTGCTATTTTACTCGACATGTTTGCTATCTCGGCTATCCTGTTTCTGTTGTTCACTCATAACAGAGAGCACCAACAAAGCCTATTGAATTGAATTTTCCACAAAGCAAAAGGTAACGATGCCCTCTATGAAGGATCGCTAAAAGAGGGCCGGTGTGTGTAGCCTATACAAGACATTCTCTTATGTCTCTCTTGTCTCGTTACGACACATTGTAGGCTTGCATATCGGCTATTGGGAAAAAATGTCAAACATAGAACCACAGGGGACCCCGGTCAACGAAGTGAATTGTAGGGTTTAAGTGGTGAAGGTGGAGAGAGTTTTCCACACACCACTCTGTATATTGGTGTATTCCAGCACAGTAGTCAGTCTCATTGTCATCCTGACCTGAATCGAACCCGCAATGAGAGTGTCATCAGCAAATCTAGATGGTAGAATTGCAGGAGGCATTGCTTCTGCAGTCATTTGAGTGCAGAATGAATATTGCTGGTGAAATCACACTCCCTTGGGGGCCCCAGTGTAGTTTTGTATAGGGAAGATGTTGTTGAGTTCACCCTATAACACACTGAACCCCATCTGTCACAAAGGACTCTACCCACCCTATGTTATTGCTATTCGTACTTGTACAGTAAAATGTGTTTATTTATCTATTGATAAGAGTGTACAGCTGTAACAACAGCTGGACCCATAAATTAACATTCAGGATTTTACAGTGTACTGTAGCCTATGCTGTCCAGCTTCCCCATACACCACCATTATAGGTTGCTAAAGTTCCAAAAATCCGAAATAAATACAAAAATATTTATATTGATCCCACGATTTTGTAACCAATTTTTCACTCAGTGCCAATTGCCTAAATCTATAATCTGTAATCATCGATATGTCCATGTATGGACATATCAATGACCCCTGAGTTTAGGGATATGGAGTAGCCCTAAGGCACCGGCGAAAATAGCGCTAGACTGTTGTGTGGGGAATAAACACCTGAAACTGTAATAAAAATCACCCAAAACCTGATAAAACCCCCAAAAAATCGCACACTCCATTACTTGCAACACCCTAGATATTGGTCAAATTACGCCTCTGTCAGGGAACACTATTAAATGCTGATGAGTACAAAGGGACCATGATGAGATGTTGAGAGAAATGACCGCAAACACTCCTGATTAAATAAAAGTCTTCAAAGTGCATGGCTCGATAATAACGTGAAAGTTTCTAGCAGGCAGCTAGGCTAGCTTATCAACAATGGTATGGCCTTAGCTTTTGCCTGTTTCTTATCTTCCTAAACATCCAATACAATGTGTGGGTGGTTTTGTAGTTAGATTGATGACTCTTAAAAAAAAGGCAGAGGTTAAGTCCCCAACCAACGTGTCGGCTTGATAATAACATGAAAGTCAACAACGCTGAGGAAGACCTGTGGGTTGAAACGCATCCGTCTGTCTCTGAGAGGTATCGGTATAAACCATGTGAAAAGGACTTTCATTGTGTGCTGGCTAATTCCTCCACTTTCGTGTTAAAAATGTTGATACATGTTGTCTAGTGAGTACAAGGAGACCATCCTCTGTGCCCTTTTCTTCTACTCGTTAAATTTTCTATTTTTAGTTTTGTATGGCAGGTTTTTGCTGAACATGCATGCCCAGTTGTATAAAGTTTTATAAAGTTATAGTACACAGTACACACATTCTGGGTTAAATGAACACTTTTCACCAGTGGTGTAAAGTAGATTTACTTAAGTACCGGTACCTTACAGTTTTGCAGTATTTGTACTTTATTTCCAATTTCCAATACTTTTACTCCACTAGGCTACATCTTGGATCCAAATATTGTAAATAATAATAAATGATTATAAAACATACATTAATCAACTTAAAGCCCTATTTTATACCTAGGCTATTTGAAAATAGACAATCTACAAGCTCACAACGTGTCGCATTGTGAGCTTGTAGAACGGCTATTTTCAAACATTTTGTACTTTAACTTAGTACGGTATATAAAAAGTATATTTTTTTGCCAATACTTTTGTACTATTACTCAAGCACATTTTGAATTCCAGAATTCCAATTCCATTTCACTTGTAACAGAGTATTTCTACACTGCAGTATCAATATTTTTACTTTAAAAGTAAAGAAATGTAGTACTTTTTCCACCGCTGCTTTTTACTCAAGTGCTGCAGAGGCATAACCAGCAGTGGCAGAGACAGCCCAGAGAATCAGTGGATGTGAGCTTGCTTCATCCAGTGTACAGTATAGTGTATACACAACAGATGGTACGTGATAAAGCCCATAGGAATATCAAAGACAACAGACCAAAGACTGTATCAGCAGCTACAGTACCATAAGGCAAGCAGTATCACAACTTAAAGGTCTGAACCAGCAGGGCCCTTAGACAGCTTTTTCTACCAGGCAACTAGGCTTGTGAACAATTATATGTCCTTGGCTTTTGCCT